>NC_135665.1:9239288-9450391 GCF_964188315.1 Podarcis muralis | reverse complement strand
CTCTCACTTTCTATCTGGTATGCCAAATTTTTAAAGAGTCATTGAACAAATTTTGAATACATTAAAGGTAAAGGCAAAGGTACCCCTGACCGTTAGGTCCAGTCATGGACGACTCTGGATTTGCGGCACTCATCTTGCTATAGGCCGAGGGAGCCGGTGTTTGTCTGCAGACAGCTTCTGGGTCGTGTGGCCATCATGACTAAGCCGCTTCTGGTGGACCAGAGCAGCGCACGGAAATGTCGTTTACCTTCCTGTCACAGTGGTGCCTATTTATCTACTTGCACTTTGACATGCTTTTGAACTGCTAGGTGGGCAGGAGCTGGGGACCGAGCAACGGGAGCTCACCCCGTCACGGGAATTTGAACTGCTCACCTTCTGATCGGCAAGCCCTAGGCTCTGTGGTTTAGACCACAGCGCCACCCACATCCCTTTTGAATACATTATAGATGGCTTAATCCTGACAATTTGAGAAGCATGCTCCAAAACCCATTTAAGTCTGTGTACAGTTAATTTTAGGGACGCGGGTGGTGCTGTGGTCTAAACCACTAAACCTAGGGCTTGCCAATCAGAAGGTCAGGGGTTCAAATCCCTGCGATGGGGTGAGCTCCCGTTCTTCAGTCCCAGCTCCTGCCAACCTAGCAGTTCGAAAGCACATCAAATTGCAAGTAGATAAATAGGTACCACTCCGGCGGGAAGGTAAATGGCATTTCCGTGCACTGCTCTGGTTTCGCCAGAAGCAGTTTAGTCATGCTGGCCACATGACCCAGAAAAACTGTCTGCTGACAAACGCCGGCTCCCTTGGTCAGTAAAGCGAGATGAGTGCCACAACCTCAGAGTCATTCATGACTGGTCTTAACTGACAGGGGTCCTTTACCTTTTTTTACCGTTAATTTCAGGTGATGCAACCACTCTGACTCCTGACTGTTGGTCAGAATAGAGTTCAGTCCGACTACTAGGATATAAGATAATCCCCCCCCCCCCATTTATATCCCTGACACCTTTCCTATTTGACTTATAGAATTCCACTGGGACCTTTTCTGACCCCTTCCTACCCCTCTTATTACATTGACAGTAGCCCTTTTCAAATGTTCAGTGAATGCGTACATAACAATATGAGAGAGAGAGAAAGCATCTCTCTCTCTCTTTGTGTGTGTGTGTGTGTGTGTGTGTGTGTGTGTGTAGGCTTCATCCCCATGGTCTTGAAATCTGCAAACTGTAAGTGCATAGGATCTGCACAAACACCTGGTGAACACAGAAGGTGAGGCTGTGGATGCAATCATGATTGCCCTCCCTCCATTAGTTCACTGGATGTCTGCAATGACCGCTTACCGGGTCTGGCAGTGGGCGAGGTTTGCGGCCCGACACACAGCCCCACCGTCCTCTTGAAGCCCCGCTGCTCCGCTGGCTGTTGCTCTGCCCCTTTGGTTGCCGCAGTTCTTGCTGGGGTTCCCAACAAACCCAAAAATTCAAATTTGACCTATCCGTGGTGGCTTGGAGGCAGGGCAAGTGAAGTGGACTGCGTTGGAGCAGGCTTCACTTCCGTCCACTCCAAAAGTAGGAAAGGGGGCTATAGCCATAGCTGTCAACTTTCCCCTTTTTTAAAGGGAAATACCATTATTCCAAATAGGATTCCTCGCAAGAAAAAGGAAAAGTTGACAGCAATTGCCATAGCTGATGCTGGGTGCAATCATGATTGCCGTCCCTCCATTAGTTCACTGAATGTCTGCAAAGGGTTTTACAAACCCAAAGGAAACTAGAATGATTTGATGTTAGATTATCTAACCGTGCCAAATCAAATAAAATGAAAATAATTCACTTTAATTAGATGGTTAATAAAGTGGCAAATATTAGGACAGGCTAAAAGATGAGCATGGCCCTGCAGCTGAGACAGAGGACTGGAAGTCACAAAATCTGGTCAAATTTCATTCTTTGGAACCTCTAGGAAACTGACTATTTTTATCTGTTCAGAAAGAAGGAAGAAAAGTCAAGAATGCCTGAACAATATGTGTTTGGGGACTCAGAGTTCTCAAGAGGATTTCAGTTTCTATGACTAGTGTACGAGCAAGTATAAATCTGTAAGCTTCAGTGATTATTTTTAAGGAGTTATTCTATGAGACTCAGAGTTTTCTGATGGCATTATTTTCCCCTGGGAACAGGGGTGAAGAAAAAGCATTCTTCCCCCCTACAAATGGTTTCTCTACAATATAATTCAACCATCCAATTTCCATTAAGTTGTGTGGCTTTTTTTAAAGGATAGAGAAGAAAGAATAGAAACCAACTGTTATCTTTGATAACCTCTGGTTAACTTACGAATAGCGGGCTTGTTTGTTTTTTGGTAAGGTCATTGGAAACCACCGATAAGTGACAGACTTGAGGAATTTAGTGGAATGGAAAACTACCCATTCCCATTGAGAGCTTGAGCATTTAGGATTGGAAAAGGTGAAAAGGATATTTTGCTAAAACAAGAATATGCGCTCGCCTATACAGCTGCTGCAGCTGAAATGATGGCATCCTCTAATCGTTAGGTACCTCATTAAGGACTTATTATCTACATTAATCATTGCCTTAAAGCAAGTTGAACTCCGGATGATAAAAGTCTCATATCTTCTGCTTAAATGTTAGGCCAGTCATTGCTGTTTCACATGGCTGAATTTGAAATAGTTTCACATATGAACAAAGACGGTTGCAGGAACATAGGGAAAGGCTTACTTTTCCTGTGTTCCTGCCAAGAATTTGTTTGGTTTTGGAGTGTCCACAAGCCAGACATAAAGGCAACAGTTCCTCCCTCATTTGGGGTTTTTCCAACTCCGTGATCAGTTTGGTTAGATTTGCTCATTCGTTCTGGTTCTACCTTTTGCAACTCTTCTGATCTTCTTTTAGAGATTGGGCAACCAAAATTATACATAATATTACTGGTCTTGCCATAGATTTATACCTAGGCAGCATGATGCTGGCTGTTTCATTTTCCATTCTTTTTCTAATCAACCCTAACATGGATTTTGCCTTCCTAACACCACTGCACACTGAGCTGATTTTTCCATTGAACTGCCTATCATGACCAACCATCTCTATCCTGAAGAGTTAGGATATCATTATCTTCTTATTCTTCATTTCCAATGTGCATCGCATTATACTTTACTTGCTTTAAAAGCTTACTTGCAATTTTGGCAAATTTGGTGAGAGTCTGTTGGAACTTTTCATAGACTGATTGAGTTTTCAAATAATAATGATTTGCCCACCTAACTGACTGCAGATCATTTCTTCATGTTAAATAGCACATGTCTCAATACAAATCCTTGTGGGGTACTCATTGTGTAAAGGGTGTCCTGGCCAATCTAATCCATCTAATTCATCCAGGTGCTTAACTTTCCTTTAACTTTTCTCAAATCTTTGTAGCTTGGAGGACTGTGATGCTTTGTCACTACAATTCTTTTTGCTCCTACCTGAGGTTAGCTCCCCACTACCAATCACCAATCCCTATTGCAGTAAACTAGAATATAAGAGCCTGCCTTCAAAAATAGGGTGTGTCACATTGTCCCACAGTTATTCCAGTCCAGCCAACTGCTTCATTTGCTACTATGAACTGTACACATCAGTTACATCACCTATGCTGTGAAAATGTTAGAACTACTAACATTGGAGGGGGGAAACCCTAAATGTCATTTCATCTCCTGAAATATTAAATGAACTGATAATAGTAATTAAGGTGTGGAAAAAAAAACACCCCTGACTGGAACATTTATAATTATGTTCTCATTGTTCTTTCTTTTTGAATGTTACACCTTATAAATTATGTTCTTGACATTCTGTGGAACATTTTGTACAGGCTAGGACTGCACATACCTACATCAATTTTAAACTGTTGCCAATAGTATAGTGAGCATAAATATACCTAAACTGTTGTCGTTCCTGATTAGGGTAAATTTATAGCCTAGTAAGCAGATGCATATTTGGTTTCAAGGGTAATCAAAGTGCTTTTCTGTTGTCCTGACTTAACGCAGGGATTACCCAAATATTCTGTCAAAGATTTGCCAAAATAATCAGTAATTGGTTTGGCTTCTACATCTCTTGTTGATTTCAAGATGTCAGTGTTACTTGCAGGATATGAGTTGGCCATCACAAATATCACATCACAAGCAGGATTTCTGTATTGCCTCACTTCAACCCCAAACAGTATTTTCCAAAGTAAGAGGTGTGTGAACTATTCATCAGTAATTTATTAATATATTTGTAACAGTAAACTAACAGGATTAGAGAAACAAAAAGAAGCTTCTAATATTTAAATTAGTTCACACAGTGTGTCGCTAGTCATCAAATACAGAAAACAGATCCTCAGTGCACACAAGCATGAATGAGGTCTTAGAAATATACCTGTGTTTCATATGGAAGTCATCTCCCACTGTCATTTTAAGATGCTTTGGTGGGCATGAATGCACTTCCAGCAGCCTGGTGACTCAAATGGAGGAAAAACACAGTTTAGAATAGGAATGGGGTACCTGTGGCCATCTAGATGATGGAAGTCTGGATTCCAGGTTCTCCATCGCTGTCTTACAGAAAGACGACAACATATATTAAAGCACATTGTCCCAAATAATCATGGGTAAACTTCTAATCATTGGGCAACCGTAAACATATATTGCTTTATTTCTCATTCTAAACAATATCAGTTGTAACATTTAGATGGTATTAGACTCCTGAAACATGTGTTCTATGCTTGTGCAGCTGACTGGCGAAAAATCAATTGTGTATAGGTCTCCCAGCTTTTTCTTCCCTGTACAGTCTTCCAGGTTCCATAACCTAGCAGGATTTGTGAGGAGGGAAGGAAGGAAGGACAGGCATTGCTGCTCATCTGAAGTGAGGACAAACCAGGATGGATTTCTTCAGGAGCTGAAATGCAGGAATTAAGCTACATTAAGTCAACATTATTTGCACCGCACTTATAAAATTAAACCCAATAACAGGAAGCCATATCAATTTATAGTAAGGTCTATTATAATAGTGCCTTCACTATCTAGCTGTGAATGACTGGTTGATTCTCAACAGCAAAATATTATCCCTAGTCATCTTTTGTTGTGGGACAGCTGGCATAACTGAAGATTCCTGGTTCAGACCCCACTGAGGTCACTAGTTGACCTTGGGCAAGTTCTTTCTTCAGGTTAAGTGACCTTGCAGGTTTGCAGTGGGGATAAAAACACTTCATGCACTAAGGAGGGCTGCAGAAATTATTAAAAGTCCTTATTTTTATTACTGATGACTTCTCACTTTGTTCTTTCATGACTTCTCACTTTGTTCTTTCCTTTCTCCCCCAGGTGTGATAGCTGTCGTGATATTTATCCTGCTTTGCATTGCTGCCATAGCTGTACGGATTTATAAAAAAAAGAGTGTATATAAAAAAAAGGAGGTGAAAGGATCAGAAAAGGAGGACAGTGCTGAGACTGCCCTGAAAAGTGAACTCAGCATGCAAAACACAGTCAACGAAAGTCAAAAGGAGTACTTCTTCTGATTCACATTTATGATATAGTTTATTAATAATATCAATATGTGACTTCCTTGCTAAGCCAGGGGCTCTCAACGGACAAAAATAAAAATTAAAACGCTGTTGCACTCGAAGGACAAGCAAAATAGCTCTGAAACCTATTAAACTGCATATGTTCAGTTTCACTGATTGCGATGGGAGGCCTCTTTAAATGACATGCATTCCTTAGCTATTATAACGTAAATGCATTTTATGTAACAGTGAATTAGATATTGTAACCAATTTCATTGTTGGTAGTTTTCGGCTGTTCTGCTGTGACTTTCTAGAACGGAAGTTTTAACGTGCATTCTGAACATGGGCTTTGAATGGGGGAAATCGTAACGCAGTTTTGTTTCTTCCTCCCCTCCTTTCCACGTATCCCCTACCCCAGCTCTTCAGGAATGTTGTTCAAATGAACTGTAATGTTTTCCTTTAACCATTTGGGTTACAATCCAAAGCAGAGTTCAGCACAGTTAATTGAGACCATCAAATTAATATTGTCTGAGAGTGCCTACATCTGCATTGGATTCTGAACCTGATATAATACTTACTTTCCAGTAATCAGCTCAAATTACTGATATTGAATATGTTGTTTCCATTCATGGCTGACCAGTTCCAGTGTTTGTAGTTTAAGATGCACCCCACACAAAACACAACCCCATGCTGTTTTTTGCATAATTTTTGCCCCCAAGTCAATGTGTATTACTCTCTGAGGAATACTGAGGCTGAACATAGAACACAGTTCATCTACAGCAGGGGTTGCCAATTTTGGGGCGACCAGTGGGCACGTGCGACATTTTGATAAAGTCACAAAATGGCTGCTGTGCCAGTCACAAAATGGCTGCTGTGAATGGTTTAGCCTGTCTCAAAATGGGGGGGGGGGGTGTTAATGACACAATGGCTACCACAACCCAAGGAGAAGTCAAAAAAGGCAGGACCACAAAACGGCGTGTTCATGTTTTCCTCCCATCAACCACCCCATCTGTGGTGAAGAAAGGCAGCTATATTAGCTGCCTCCACACCCAATCTAATGGAGAAGTTATTTGCACATCTTCTCTGTTCAGAGCAGATGTCAGGATGGAGATCCAATGAAATGGGGGAATATTTAAGGGGGTGTAGTCAAGGAGGAGAAGGCTGAGCCAGTGCAAACTGGAACTGAGCAGCAAGAGCAGTCCGTCTCTTGTGTATTGTGGATTTTGAGGGATAATTATTGTGACCATTCACAGTTGCCATAGGAGATACTGGCAGGCACACTAGTGCCCATGGGTGCCATACTGGCAAACCTTGCTTGATGAGTAGTGATCTCATAATAACTCATGCTGAGATGATTTTTCAGTGCCTCAACTGAATGAAGTTTCATTGTCTAAGAAGCCAGAGCTTAACTCTGAGCAAAAGCATGCCTGTATGTTGTAACAATATCTTTTGACCTATATCTGCAGGCAGATTGTATTGGTAGCAGCAGGTTACAACCTTCCGTGCATTTTTTTTGCAAAAACATGGTAACCACAAAAGGCGAGCAAGGTTCTAGAATTTATTTAGGAGAGAGAGAAAGAGCGAATATTTCAAGCCTTTCATTATCTGAAAGCTGTGTTAGGAAGATTTCAGATTCTTTAGAGACCAAGGTTGTAGTTGCAAATTCTGCTAGCACTGTTGGAAACTCCATCACTATGGTAAAATCCCAGATTGGAGCAATATGTGCCTGAATACTGGAAACTTGCAGACAGGGCCAGTGCTAGTGCCAGCAGTCAGATGCAAATGACACAGACCAGATGTATTACAGGTAAAATACAAAATGCAGCAACCGTGAGTCCAGATGAAGCCAGTGACATGATCTAAGATGATGTTGTCATCAGGTTGTGGAGCAGACAAGGCAGGACACTCTGTGTGGCCACTCACAACCATGAGTTGTTCAGATTAAGGAACCAGCCTTGGATCAACATTATACAGAGCCAGTTAGACCTCTGTCGGTTCCTTAAATCACTTGGTTCATTTGAGCTGATGAGTACCACTTCTAGCCATTTTGTAGCTCTGCAACACAGCAAAAACAAGCTAACAACTACGTCATTATGGGAGTTGCCCTGGTGACACAGGGTTGGCCCTAGACCCAGCTGACAAGAGTCTCCAGTTTTAGTTTCATGGCACCTTACAACAATCACTTGATTGCCCTTCTCCCAGAAAAGAAAAATTGGATGGGAAGGGGCCATTGGCATGTGAAGCCAGTCGTCAGGTGCAAATCACATTAGTATGCAAGCTCCTAAGGTTGAACAGCTCCTTTGTCACTAGTGATATGTGTGAATGAAATTTCATTATACAAAATTAACAGAATATGGGTTAACAGTTAAGCATTATGTATAGAAAGCAAGGTACTGACCTATAGTAACTTATTGATTCTCTGCCTCAGCAGTCCCCAAATTATAGACCTAGCTCTTTCTCCCTTCATCTTGCTCTGTCCCAAAGTTTGGACACTAGCAATCTTAACTACAATAGTATATGTGGTCTAGACTTGCCCTTCTGTGCAGTATTCATCATTATGAACTCCCAGGTTGCCCCTAAATGGGCTTATTTACCACGAGAAACATGACAGAAAGCCAAACAATTGGTTGGGTTCTTGAATGCACAAACATTGAAGAACATTTCCCAAAAAAATAATAGGTGAAGGTGGTTTGTGTTTTTCTTGGAACTTTTATGTGGGTATCATGTTCCTAATTCTGAAATTAATTTATATCAAAGTTGAATACTTGCAGCCCCCCCCCCCCCCGGAAAAAAATCCAATTTGTTGGAATAAACATGAAATGAGGCCTTCATCAACACCTCATTGGTCACAAATTCCCCAGATTCCAAAGTGCCATTGCCTATCCACTAACATTTCAGCCCTGTGTGGGGTTTTCCTCAGTCCTACTTACGATGAGGGTGCTTTTCCTGTTCTTCTTTCCTGAGCATTGTATGTGAGCACACACAGAGAGAGTGTGAGAGCTTCTAAGTCAGTTGTGCCCTCTTTCTATATCCTTCTGTGTCTTCTCATCTGGGATTTCATACCCTAGGCCCATGTCCCATTCAGCTCCTCAAATTCCACCTTTCTCCTTTAACAGAACTAATTTTGTTTTGTTTTGTTTTTGCTCTTCCCAATAGCAACACAGGACTCCTTGTAACCCGCAGACCTGCCCCAAATTTTCTCTCCCAACCAAACTGCCTTTTCATATCCTTCACAGAAGCTGCTCTGATGGTTTTACTGACCGAACAGTTATGAAATTATGGCATCACAGCAGCTCAGCCAATGGTATGGGAGGAGAACTCACAGCTAACAGAGAAATGATACCTTAAATCCCATTAATCTCACTATATCAACTTGAAGCCTATATCCACCTTTAACAAACACATTGTGGCAAAAGATTTTTCTGGCCAGATTCAGCTTCATCATTTGCATGACAAAAACATGTCACAGTCAAAATGTGTTACTCATTTTGAAGTTGCCATATGCTTTTGCTGCAACAGACTAACATTACCCTTTTTTCCAAGGCTGAAGTTCTCGCTGATACATCTTGCTTTTCTAGAAATGTCCCAAATCCAACATATACAATTAATTCATGATACTTGAATGTGCTAGTACACTTGCAGCCAAACCTATCAGCTAGATGGTTAACTCTGATCTTACTTCTTTGATAATCATCCTGCCACCTTGATGTCATTCATGCTTCCATTTTGCTATTATTATTCCGTTTTGCTTGGATCCACTTCTCTTACATGTGCAAAGAACTCAGACCATTGTGCCAGCCCCAGGTCCATTCATTTTAGGGAATGAGCTTAGGTTCCTCATTGTTTCCAGAAGCATTCATTCAAGGTTATTATATTGCTGCTGTGACTAAATTGTGTTAAATCAATCTCTTTCACTCTCAATCTCTCTCACACAAACACACTTTCCCCCCTGAGAGTGAGAATCTGTCACTAAAAATATCCAATCAGATTGTTGTCCCTTAAAGGCCAGGCACTTAAAATTGTTGTTGCCATTTTACCAACTTTCAAAGGCACCTTCTACATTATTCTTTGTAAAAGAAAAAACCTCAACTGTGAATAAGATGAAAATCTACACTTGATGTACTACATCATTTTCCTCTGATCTCTTATATATCTGAAGATCATGTCATTTTTTTTTTAAAAAAATCATTTTTTATGTCTTAAGGAATGGTTATTTAAAGCTGCAATCCTAAACCCACCTACCAGGCAGTAAGCCACATTGGATTCAATGGGGCTTACTTTTGAGTTGATATGTGTAGGCTTGTACTGCAAATATTCCTTTGGTGGAATTCCTATAAACACTGACCTGGAAGTAAGGCCTTTTAAAAAATTGGATTTACTTCTAAGTAGACATGTATGGGATCACATTGTTTGGGTACTTTTCATGAAGGAAAGAAAATGTACCAGGAGAGTCCCTACATCTTGTGCCAGAGAGTATAGATTTTTAAAAAGAAAGAGAGAGAGAGAGAGAGAGAGAGAGAGAGAGAGAGAGAGAGAAAGAAAGAAAGAAAGAAAGAAAGAAAGAAAGAAAGAAAGAAAGAAAGAAAAGAAAGGGAGAAAGTCTAAAGGATATCACATATTGTTGGTGGGGGGGAAAGGATACCTTTTTGGTTTTATCTGAAGGAGTTTAGAAGATCTAGTTTGATTGAATGCTTATTTGTCTATAGTTGTATAGTGTAAAATAACAGTTTCTTACAGGAAGCTAATGCCCATTCATATTTTGAAAGCCAGAGTTCACAAGCACATGTGTCTACCTATGTATGCATATGTTACAGGCCAGATCTAAAAGATGAACTCATTTAAATGGGCCCAGGTGAAACTAGAAGTGCCTGTTACCGTTGGGCATATGTTAATGGAAAGACTGTAAATAATGTTCTAGGTTGACTTGGGGAACGTCACTACATGCTGAAAAAGGCTTTTCTATAAATGCCTTGTCAAATTATCAGATGTGTCCCAATAGCCATTTTCTCTTCTTCATCTCCCAAGGTTTTCTTGGATATTTCTGCATGTGCACAAATCTGTCAGGTGGGCTCAAGGTTCAGAATTTGCCTATATGACACCTACAAATTCAGAAGAAGCGAAGCAGCAGACCTGCTCTTTTGCGTCTTCATTTATCAATATAGATGGCCAAATTCGCACTGAGGTTTGTAAAGCTGTGTTTGGACTGTACCATTTCAGACTATGGTTGATGCTTACATGATCGAAAGTTCTCCATACAAAAATAATAATCATAATAATCCGCAATAGAAAACTGGTGTGTTGGAGAGAAGGCTTCTAACTTAGCTAGTTCAAAGTTCTTTTGTTCTTTTTTTTGTACGGACTGATTCCATCATGTGAGCCCCCACCTCCACTCTGCAATGGCACTTCCCAAAGGCCACACTGAAAACTGGACCTACAAAATGGTGGCACCAAACTGCACTGATCCATCACAGACCATCCCTGTCCTTCCCCAGATCTTTTTGCTCCAGTTTGTAACTTATTGCCTCTCTGTTAATAAACAATCAGTTTTTAAAATAAAGTGAGGAAAATGTTTTTTCAAGAATTTGTATTAAAAGTATTGAGGACGATACGATGATTCTTCCTTTTTCAAACAGTAAAAAAACATAGACGTGCACACGACATGCTAGTGAGTGTGGTTCTTTGCACTTTTGAACTGAGCTGAACTGGCGCACTTACAGCCATGTATTGTTTGCGCTGTACATTCTGCTGACAGGTGAAATTGTGTGAGGCCCAAAGCGTATGGGGAGGATGTACATGAAGCTTTGTGCTGTGGTCTGAACTTCTCATTGCTGCTGCTGCTCATATCCAGTTGGTTACTCTGATATGGTTAAAATTCCTCCATCTCACATAGAAACCTTTTGAAATGCATCACTCTTTTGGCCAACCAGATATTCATCAGCAGTAATCCTGACTGCACCCAAAAGGGATGTCTTAAGGACTTAATAACATCTAGAATCCTACACTGGTTAACTCAAGGAGGACAGCTGAAAATTGCCCTCAAATTGCTTTATTCACACTTTGGCAATTTTTTTCACAATTCAGATGTGTCTATCCCTATTACAACAATTTAGAGCATTTCAAGAAAAATATCCAGCACAGCATAAAACCTTACTAAACTGGTTGATCCAGCCAGCTAGTAGGCAAGTTCTTATCTGAGAGGCATGGGACATGGGTGGTGCTGTGGTCTAAACCACCAAGCCTCTTGGGCTTGCTGATCAGAAAGTCGGCGGTTCAAATCCATGCAATGGGGTGAGTTCCCATTGCTCTGTCCCAACTTCTGCCAACCTAGTAGTTCGAAAGCACACCAGTGCAAGTAGATAAATAGGTACCACTGCAGCAGGAAGGTAAATGGCGTTTCTGTGCGCTCTGGCTTCTGTCACGGTCCTCCATGCACCAGTAGTGGTTTAGTCATACTGGCCACATGACCCGGAAAGCTGTCTGTGGACAAACACCAGCTCCCTCGGCCTGAAAGAGAGATGAGCGCCACAACCCTTTACTGTAGTTGTCTTTGACTGGACTTAACTGTCCATCTTACCTGAGAATAAGTGTTGTATAGAGGTTGGTCTCTGGTGGTTGGAGAGCCCCCATGATGGCAAGAGATGGAGTTCTTTCATAAAAAGATGTTCCTTAAACCAAACCCTGCATTGATATAAACATGGTACTTTTCTACGGAGAGGCTGCTCCATTCATTTCATGGATGGAACACATTGCCATTTCCTGTTAGTAGTATTTAAATGAAAGTGTTGTACTGTGTACATGGCTGAACAATCCCATGACCAAAGGAACAAAAATTGCTTATCTATTAGTCCTTTTATTTAGCCAGTGGAGCTCCCCATTTAAGCTTCATATTACTTTTTATTATATTACCGCCTGTAGAATAAAAATAATAATTATCCACTAGTTGATCTCCCATGGGTGATCGTTGAATACTTGCACAGCTGTGAACCTAACTACAGTGATGTTCTAGCCAATATTTGTCAGGATGAAAACAGTGTTAAGACAAACTAGATTGGGATGTATAAGTGCAACCTGAGTGCAATATTTAAAACGTGATGACTCAGCCCACATGGTCAAACAATATGTGACAGGAGTCAAAATTTGTGTCCAATGGCCACATCTTGTCACCTGTGCTTTGGGTACATATGAGGTCCTACGCATGTATGCACATGGCACTCCTACACACAAGAGTTTTTAATATCATTGGAATAGCTGTTACTTCACCAACAACAAAACAAATAAGCATATAAAAATGGAGGAAACTGGGGACCCATTTCCCCCAAGAAAGAAATTTACTTACCCACAGCCAGGGTACACCCTTGTGCAAATTAATTGAAACAAAGCATGTTTCCTATCTTACTCGTAATCCTGTACTCAAAACAAACACAAAAAGTCAGTTGATCATTATGGTGTTGGAAGCCTGCAGCCAATAGAAGGAATGATGCGCTCACCACAATATATTGAGGTTCTACGAAAGAGAGTTATTCCAGAGCTGGAAAAGAGGTATTCTGATGGTACTGGGGTATTGCAGCAGGACCTAGCCCCTGTTACACATCAAAAGTGGTGAAGAAATTCATGACAAAGTACTTGATTGGCCAGGGAATTCCCTGGATGTAAATCTCACTGAGAATTTGTGGGCTATATGCAAAAGTTGCCTCCGTGCTGTAGACTTTACGACTATGGAGAAGCTCATTCAGGCGCTGATTCAAGTGTGGTACAGGGATCCGAAAATCAACAATGACTGTTCAAAACTAGTAGACTCCATGGCAAACCATGTTCAAATGCTGCTTAAAAATAGCGGAGGTCATATCCATTACTAATGTACGTATACGTGAGTTTTGTACATGTATATGTGAGTTTTGTACAATAAACTACATTGTTTGTTTCAATTAATTTGCACAAGGGTGTAGGAAATTAATATCAATTAGCTTATTCATACTAATTAATTAACTGCTTGAAGAAAGCTGTGGAAAAAGAGTGCAATTTGGTAAGTGACTAATTTAAGAGGGCCTCCTGATGATACTATTCAGTAGACAATGCCCATCATCATTCCTTGATAATTGAAGTTCTCAAGTATCTACCATTCTATAAGCAAGCTGGAGCTTGAATGTGATTTCCTACTTACACATCAGTTGGGAAGACAGGCGAACTAATGCCCGTGTACTGGAAGAAGCAAAGCTCACCAGTGTTGAAGCAAAGATTTGTTGGACTGGTCATGTTGTGCGGATGCCCGGGCCTTAGTTTGCCTACCCATGCATTAGGGTCTGCTGTGTGTTTGCCTCCAGGTTAAATACCTTACCACCCACAGCTAACTGTCAAGAACGTGCCCAGATCTATGGCTCCCAGGCATGTCCTAGCCCAAAACCTTTTGCGTGTTGAGTCCCACAATGCCACCCCAAAAAAATTCACACATCAATTTTTGTTTAAGGTTTTTGGCATAATTTTGGCCACAACTTTATTAAAAATACAAAAAATGTGAGTGGTTGCTTAGGCATTGGTTATGACTATCTGTCCTTGCCCCCAGGGACAGAGCTGGCCTTCCGGACTCCAACGGAAGCCAGCGTGGGAAACAAGTATTGGGTGAGAAAATGAAGCTGGGCATCAGTCCCTCACTTCTCACCCTCATGTTCCGGTGGGGCTTGCACGGCCCAAGTCCGATGCCAGGGACAAGGACGAAAAGAATGGCAAGCCCCTGGATTCCTTTAACGGAATTCCCTTTTTGCACCACCATTGGAGGGGTAAGCACTTACCCCTCCACCAACCAATTTTAACCAATGCCTAACCACCAACCTTACAAGTTGTGACGATTTGCTACGCAGTAGGCAAAAACCAAATGGCACCAGCCAATCAGCCAGATGGCAAAATTCCTACCAGGCCCCTGCTCCAAGGCAGACGACCCCATGACAGGCATAGCAAGGTCAAGCGATCAAGAAACCCCCCCTATAAAAGGGAGGGTGGGCGGGTGATCAGGTGCAAAACGGCCAAGAGGACGCCCAGCGTTGGGCGTCCTGTATTTAAAGACTCTGACCCCTCCTCCAAATTGGCAACAATCAAAACTCCCCAGCAACCCAATTTTAACCACTTAATGGCTTGGGTTTATCCCAAATCTGCCCAGCAACAGCAGGGTGGCTTGTATCCCCCAACTGCAACACGTGCTCTTTGTTAGGGAGAACACGCTTTAGCATTATATAGCCAGTGGAGGAGATTTCAGGAGAGTTGAGGTTGGGGAAGGTGTCTTCTGTGAGTCCCAAACTGTATAAAAAGTATCTTGTTGTCCAGACTCAACGAAATCCTGAACATGAGTGGTCCTGAGGGCCTGGTGATACAGAGTGTATGCCCACACTTCCTGCCTAGCAGTTTAGCATGGGGAAACAGAACTGTCGCTGCGCAAAAAGGTTGCGTTAAGGATGAAAAATCTTTCTTGTTAAAAAGCACAGCTCATCCTCTCCCGAGTGCCGTACCAGAGCAGGCAAACTCCCGTTTAATTGAACTGTTCAGTATTTTATTAAAGAAGCCTTAATTTGGCTGCAGAAAGCACAAACGAATCCCTGGTGTTTCTGATCATTTAATGAGATTGAGCATTCTCCGGCAGAAGGGGGGGGGGGGAAGATTTCAGAAATTAGTATTAAATAAAAGGATAAACAGTATGATGGCTCTGCAGTCCTCTCAGAGTTTTCTTTCTCATTTTCTTTGACATTTTGGACACATGATTTAATGAATCCAATAATAGAGAGGGCAGAAGATGGAGAAAATAAGTCAGATAATTTTTCTTTAACTTGTCCCTCAGAGGTGCATTTGTTTAGTAGTGGATTTCATTTTCATAATGATTTTTAGTCACCAGTTGTGACACAGCATCAGTTTAATGTGGGTATCAATGAACCTAACTTTTCTTCTTCTTTTGTACTAGGAAGGGAACATGCTAGATTAGGGTTATTTAAAAATAAAATATAAGTAACAATTCTTCCCAATAGCCAATGCCAATTCAGACATTCTTTTTGCGTGTTCAGACCCAGAAACCTCCCCCCTAAATAAATTCACACATGACTCAAATTTTGGTTTTGGCAGAATTTAGGCTACAACTTTATTGATTACAGAAAGTGACTGGTTGCATAGGCTCTGAATCGACTAGCTCCCTGCCATGCAGGTAGTGTTGACCCAGGGCACCAGCATAGGTCAGCCAAGGGTGAACACCTGGCTAAATGGAAAGCTGGGAACGGGCTAACTCCGCCACCCAAATGTCCCCCTGGACTCAGGCACGGGCACAACCCCCTCTCAGGGGTTGACCAAACCATCGAATCCCTGGACTCCTTTAATGGAATACCCTTCACATAGGGATGGCGAGAGCGTTCTCCTATCCCTATCTCCTGAATCAGAGCCTATCCACAACCTTATAAGTTGTGATGATTTGCTACGCGGCAGGCAAAACCGAAATGGCAACAGCCAATCAGCCAAGTGGGGGAAATTCCTGCCGTGCCCCTGTCCCAATGACAGATGACACACGACGGCATAGCAAGGTCAAGCACAAAATGCCCTAAAAGTAGGGAGAGGTGGGCGGGTGTTCCGATGCACGAGCCAAAAGAGGAAGCTCTGGGTCACGTGCATGGGCATAAATAGCTCCCTCGAACCATTTGGACTGTGTCCCATTGGCCAGATTGTACCCAGCTTCGAGGGACCTACCAATCGGGTGTTGTGGCTGTCCAAACGTACCCACCCACAACACAGGGTGTTGGTTGTCCAGGTCTCACTGCAATACGTGCCCTCTTTAAGGGAGGACCTGATTTTTGGTGAGAGATGTTGATAACTAAGCACAAAAAAAATAGACATATTCACTTGAGTTCTGAATATGTCTATAGGTTTGCCTACAATATGCACAGAGACGTTTCCCAATCCTTCTCCAGCACCTCAGTCTGGATCTGGAAAGAGGTCTCCTCCTCCGCAGAAGTTTGGCACTAGCTTTAACACTCAGTCAAATATGGTGGACTCCCTTGCCTGTACGTCCACCCCTAGAAATAGAAATAAAGCAGAGTCGGGGGGTAGACCGGGTGGACTGCAATTTTTGGTGCCAGGGTTTTGTTTAAAAAATTTTGTTTGCAATGAATTAAATGAATGCATTCAAAATTGAAGCCCTAGGTCAAAGCCTAATTTGCACTGACGTGATAAACCTGTGTCTGAGCTGTGCCACTCCAGTCTGTAGGCTGGGCCCACAAAACTGAAAGCTCCTCTGTGCAACAACAAACAAGCAAAATCCCTGCTTGTAGAAAACTAGCCTGTTAGGTTAGCAGTTTGATGGTTTCTTAGAACGCTTTGGCTATAATGGTCTGACATACACACATAAACTCATGCATGCATGCAAACTCTTTAGATGGTAGTGTGAAATTTCTTTGCGTACTTCAAAACGTAAACATTCCTTCCAGTAGCATCTTAAAGGTAAAGGGTAAAGGGACCCCTGACCATTAGGTCCAGTCATGACCAACTCTGGGGTTGCGGTGCTCATCTCGCTTTATTGGCCGAGGGAGCCGGCGTACAGCTTCCAGGTCATGTGGCCAGCATGACTAAGCTGCTTCTGGCGAAACAGAGCAGCGCACGGAAACGCCGTTTACCTTCCCACCACAGCGATACCTATTTATCTACTTGCACTTTGACATGCTTTCGAACTGCTAGGTTGGCAGGAGCAGGGACCGAACAACGGGAGCTCACCCCGTTGTGGGGATTTGAACCGTCGACCTTCTGATGGGCAAGTCCTAGGCTCAGTGGTTTAACCCACAGCACAATTGGTATGAGCTTTTGTGTGCATGCACACTTCTTTAGATACCTTCTTCTTCAGAAGTCTGAATGTACACGAAAGCTCATACCAATAACAAACTGAGTTGGTCTCTAAGGTGCTACTGGAAGGATTTTTTAAATTTTGTTTCGACTGCGGCAGACCAACACGGCTACCTACCTGTAACTTCAAAATGTAGTAAGCCAGCTCTTCTATGTGGAGTGGGCCTTCTTTTCATTCTGCTGAGTGGGACTCTGGACTTCTGCCCCAAAATCCTGCCCTGATGGCATCAATTTCACAGAGAAATCTGGGCTAGATCTCTTTTCTTCCAAGATCCTTTGACACCAATATTTTTTCCTACCCATGTGTGAAACAAGGGCAAGGAATCGAGCAACAGACCAGAGCTACGACCGGACTAATAATGGTCATGTTCTGAAATGGTTTGGAGTGGCATCAATAGAGGGTCTTGCACCGAACCATTTGTACTTATTCAAACACAGGCAATTTTGATTCCCTTTTCCTGCTTTCTGCGGTGTTGGGAGGTAGACTCATAGCTCTTGCAATCCTGGCATATAATTAAACCCAAGAGTTTCCTTTCTTAGGGTATCAACGAACTCTAAAATGCTGTAATTTCCCCCTTCTTTGTAATGTACTGCAAGGTTACAATAATGATAGGAACTCTGAGCAAAGCCACTTATCCCCCACCCTACAGCAACCATGTTGGAGTTGACAGTAATTGACACAGAAAGCATCCAACATCTTCTAGGCTGATCCAGGAAGAACTAGTTATGAATATGAACCTCAAGACAGTATTGAGCTTTGACAAAACCTTGCTTCTAAGTACTTCCAGTAATTGCCGTGATTCTTAACAGTTTTTGAAATGCACCTTGTACTTCAGAGTTTTTATGTTCCTGATGTTGTAACTTGATAAAACCATTAACCTTTCCACTCTCTCCTTTCTGATCCATTCAAATGATATACAGAATAATGCTTGTGATTTATGAAGTTTAGTGAATTATTATTTGTAGAACGCTTTGAAGTTGAAAGCCTAGATATCAAGGCTAGGCAGCGTTACAATAGCACAAAGCACCAATCTCTAAGATTTCAAAAAGCGTTTCTCTGAATATGTATTAAACGAGGCTCACTTCTAACATAATTGATTTCCAACAAAGTCACACTTCTGCATAGGGAAAAATTACATGAACTTTGCATTGATTGGTGCAAATGATAATCACCACACACATATAAGCACACTTCACTGTGCATACACTGAATGTGTGAATGATGATCAGTTAGCGAAGCTTGAATAATTTGTTCTTTGCCAATTCCAATATGAAGCAACCTGATCCGCAACTTCTAATGTTTCAGATATTTGGGCCCTGAGGTGTTTAGGGCTTTCAACACTAGTGTGAACTAACTGTACGCTCCACACAAATACAATATGTCTCCCAATGGTGGTTTGGCATTCAGTCTATTCCCTCAAAATTATAAATGTGCTCTTGCATGCGCACACATGACAATTAGGTAAGACGGAAGGAAATCTCTTTGTTAGGGTATGACAGCTATTTAGTCATTTGCCCTTGCCTTGCCAATTTGACGTTGATATATTTTCAAGTAACCATGAATACACACTAAGATACTAGCTCTGCCTACTTGATTTTCATTACTTCGGAAATGAGGCTCAGTTTCAAACATCAATAATTCAATAATATTGGCCCTCTCACTTTCTCCTATACTTTGTGGATCAATGACACTTGGTGACTATGTCAGAATTGCAACATAATTAGCTCAATTAGTCACTGAATACTACTGTTGATCAACAACAACATCAAAATTAGTACCTACATCGGCACTCCTAATCATTTCATTGGAGCTTCTGTGGAAGATGCTCTCAGTTGATAATGCTCAACACTTTGCAACACTTTTCAGCAATACTGACCTCTAAGCTATTGAGGAATTAAATACAATGGTACCTCTGGTTAAGAACTTAATTCGTTCCGGAGGTCCATTCTTAACCTGAAACTGGTCTTAACCTGAAGCACCACTATAGCTAATGGGGCCTCCCGCTGCTGCTGCGCCCCCGCCACACAATTTCTGTTCGTTTCATGAAGCAAAGTTCTTTTTTTTTTTTAAGATATTTATTAAATTTTCAAAAATTATACAAAAAGAAAAACAATAATACAAACAAAAACACAAACAAAACAAGTATAATTTCATTCCCTTATTTTCTTATAACTTACTTCCCCGACCTCCTCATACCTCCCCTTTCTGTATTCCAATTTCTAATTCATTAGTTCAGCAAATCCTCTCCCTTAATTTTGTTTAGTTTTTAACCTTTCTTTTCTTTTTACTTAATCATTACAGCTGAAAACCACTTAATTTCAAAAATCAACATCGTTCTAACATTCATTAACATGAAGCAAAGTTCTTAACCCGAGGTACTATTTCTGGGTTAGTGGAGTCTGTAACATGAAGCGTCTGTAACCCAATGTACCACTGTAAAATGGTTGACGTGTTGTTGCCCTTTTTTATTTTACTCTTATAGGCATGTGGGTAAAATTTTGTACCTAGTGGTTGATGGCCTTATTGGAATATTTGATTTTGCTTTTTTGGTATGTAACGGGGAGAACTCCCATTGCTCAGTCCCACTCCTGCCCACCTAGCAGCTCGAAAGCACGTCAAAGTGCAAGTAGATAAATAGGTACCGCTATGGCGGGAAGGTAAACGACTTTTCCATGCGCTGCTCTGGTTCGCCAGAAGCGGCTTAGTCATGCTGGCCACATGACCCAGAAGCTGTACGCCGGCTCCCTCGGCCAATAAAGCGAGATGAGTGGCAACCCCAGAGTTGGCCATGACTGGACTTAACTGTCTGGAGTCCCTTTGCCTTTAAGAGCTCAGTAAGGGATAGAAGTCAGAGCTGGTTTTCAGAGTATCTCAGCTGCTGCTATGATTAAGGGGGGCACTGTTTCTCACTGAGATTACATGGGCTTTCCTCCTCTTGTGTAACCAGGCAATATCTTTGGAAGAGGCAGGGCAGCGGGCCACTTAAATGAGTCAGTCTCCCCCAGAGGCGGCCTCCATTTCCTTGTGGTTTTTGGATGAATTTGCATCTTCCTTTGACAGTATAAGGTAAACCCTGAAGACAAAGCAGACCCCTATAAAGCCATCCACCGCCTAGTGTGATTTCCAAATTAATCCCCAGCTTTTCTAGTTATAAACGAACAAAGAACAGACAAATGTCACCTTTGGTTATGGTGGGTTCCTTGGAAGTCCCACGCTATCTGATCCCTCTGCTCCTTCCCACTGAGAACAAAGTATCATCATTATAATGTAGCAATTTTGTGATGTCTCATCATTTTTATAAGAAAATATATTTTTTAAAAACACACACACACCAGTTTTCACTTTTTATTTTAAAAGCTTGGCTTCCCTGCTGCTTTCCGAAATAGTAACATAGCTGGAAGATGCACCATAGCGGAAGCAAAGGAAAGAGACCCAATGCAGCTTGATGTCAAAGGAAAAAGGGTATGTAATAAAGATGCTCTTTCAGAAATAACAAAAGCTTTTGCTTGCAATGATCACGGGGAAGAGAAATTCATATGTATGCTGATATTTTTTAATGTTAAAATAATAATATATCAATCCACAAAAAAGGTGTTCCATAGAGGTGACCATATTGCATGTTTGATCTTTACTATTCATTCCCCTAGGGACACGGGTGGCGCTGTGGGTAAAAGCCTCAGCGCCTAGGGCTTGCCGATCGAAAGGTCGGCAGTTCGAATCCCCGCGGCGGGGTGCGCTCCCGTTGTTCGGTCCCAGCGCCTGCCAACCTAGCAGTTCGAAAGCATTCCCGGGTGCAAGTAGATAAATAGGGACCGCTTACTAGCAGGAAGGTAAACGGCGTTTTTGTGTGCGGCTCTGGCTCGGCAGAGCAGCTTCATCATGCTGGCCACGTGACCCGGAAGTGTCTCCGGACAGCACTGGCCCCCGGCCTCTTGAGTGAGATGGGCGCACAACCCTAGAGTCTGTCAAGACTGGCCCGTACGGGCAGGGGTACCTTTACCTTTACCTTTATTCATTCCCCAATCGTCCTCTCCCTTCCAATGTTGTCCTTACAACGTTGACCTTCTAAAAATGTTCCTTGTTGTTAAATAACTTCATACTTACCACCAGACGTTCACATCATTCATGCCTGCATACACAGCACAAAATAGAAAATAAAATGAGCAGGGAGGTTAAGTCAGAGGGGAAAGCAAAGGGAGGGAGAGACTCCAGCATCCCGGTGCCTAGGCTGGGTTGCTGCTATCTTTCCATTTGCACAACTAACAAATCGAATTGCAGCAAAATTTTGCAGTGCGGAGTGGTTCTCTTTCAGGGTTGCAGCAAGCCAGCCATGTTTCATTCTAGTTACCTCCTCAAAAATAAAAATAAAAATAGTCAAATAGTATTGCATGACTACTGGGCATGCTTAGATCTTGTGTGTGTGTGTGTGTGTGTGTGTGTGTGTGTGTGTGTGTGCAGAGCCGTCTTTCCCATACAGCTTAGTGGTGCGTTGCACCAGGGCACCAACCTCTCAGGGGCACCCCAGCGAGTGGGGGAGCTGCCCGGCTTTGCTGGTGGCCTCCCCTTAACTGCACGCCTGCCAGCTGCACCCCATTAACCATATGGCTGGCGGGCGAGCAGCTTGCCTCCCAAGCCTCCTCAGGAAGAGAGCGATCCCCACAGAAGCTTAGGATGGAAGCTGGCCCCCCCATGGCTAGCAGTGTGTAGCTTTGCCCCCCCCCACTATCCATGGTAATTTGGGGGCGCTGGGTGGATATTTGCACCCCAGTGCCGCATCTGCTAAAGACGTCTCTCTCTCTCTCTCTCTCTCTCTCTCTCTCTCTCTCTCTCTGTGTGTGTGTGTGTGTGTGTCCCGCTATTTTAAAAAAACACGTTGCTGCTGCTGACAAGGGTGTGGCGATCACACACAGGGCCCCTGGACGTTTGACGGTCTATTGACCCTGTGCCACCACTGCTATTGCTTTTTCCGCTGCCACCACCCCGTATCTCACGGGGACACACGGAATCCAGTCAGTTGTTAACATAAACAAATAATCAAATTTATTTTTAAATGCAGGAACAAGCTTATGGTTACAGTTAATTTTTCTCTTGTCAGTTTCTTATTCTTAGTTCCTAACAACTCCAAACTGATTATTCCAACTATCTTTCTGACTCCACCTAACAATTCCTCTCACTCTCTCACAATACAACTTTACCAACCCACACCTAAACCTCCCTCTTCCTTCTTCAACTTCCAAACCTCAACTCTCAACTCCCAAACCTCAACTTAACTCCCAAACCTCAACTCAACTAACTTTCAAAACCTCCCACTCTAACTTTTATTCCCCCCTTGCATTCTCACTGGCCAATCACATCACACCTATTTTAACCCTTTCCTTAAGACCCATCCTAGGAAGCAAATGCCACAAAGGGTTATTTAACAATCTGCACAAGTGATAATTACATATGAAGAGTGGAATCAGACTCCTAAGAGTCCTGAAAGTTTCTCCCTCCTACAGTCAATTTGTGTGAGCAGCTTTATTTAATCCCAATAAATCATGGAACTGGATTTATCACATAGCCATGGTCTCTGTCATCCCTGTCGTTGTCCTCTGGAAATTCCCCCCAAGCATTCAGACCTCACTTAGCTAGAGATGCTGTTATTTTGACTAAATAAGGTTCCATACTTGAAAATGGATTCACCATTAGCCAGTGGTGGTTGGTAGGCAGGTGGAGAGTTCAACAGAAAGTTGAAACATAGCCAATGACTAGCAAAGCCAAGTAATTCTGCTTTTGTCCTAATCCTACTCACTGCTAAGTTCTACAAAGAGCACATGTTTATGAAATTTTTAGTGTTCTGCAGTTCCCCTCAGGTTTGTTATAAATCACAGCTGGCCATATTACTTCAGTAAAGAAACAACTCAAACCTGTCCATTCTAAAGTAAATCTCAGAACATCTAATTGGGTTTGTATCCAGGTGTAGAGGATCGCAGCCTAAAGGCATGAATAAATAGCATTGTTTGGATTGTGTAGTGCTAAACTGATGTACAAGGCACTTCTCTCTTTCACTCAGATAACTGAAGACACACAATTATAAGTGTGATCATATATTACAGTTTTCAATTACTGATAAGATTTCAATAATCTGACCTTGCGTTTCATCTCTTGCAGCATAATTTTATGCATGTTTACTCAACAGCACACTTTCGTCCCATAGAACACAGAAGAGGCTTTGCTTTGGAGTAAACAAGCTTAAAATTGAACTGCAAAACTATAGATAATATGGTGGTGTCATGATAAATATATATGCCATGATACCCCAGAATACATGCTGTATATTTTCTTGTGAAAATGGGTGCATTTCTTATTCAGTAGCTTTATGTGTAAATCTATATTTTCCTCCTCACACAAAACAGTTGATTTCAGTTCATTTGCTGTAAGAAGTTCAATTCTTATTGATTTAACCAGAAAAGCATAAACGATGTTTGAGTCCAATTTCCCACCCTGCGAAAACAACAGTGGACTGGTTACTTTCCTTGCTTTTCGATGCCCGTGAATATCTTCCTGTTACCACGGATGGTACTACATTTTGTAATTACTTGGCTCATAATATGATTAGGTCATAACGCTAGACTGATATCCAAATCAAGACCCCCTCACCTCAAAGTGCTTTCCTAGCTCTGAATAGCAAGCGAGGTTTTGTGCATGCCGAGTCTGTATTCTACAGATCGTGTGCCCAAACCCATCAGTTGTTTCCTGTGAACTTCCTTATTCTTGATGAAATCCTCATAGATTGTTTTGAAACTTGTGCCAGCTGATTGAAATGGGAATGTAATTACAGCTAAAAGACCTTGCTGCCTGAATAAATATTCACATTGCCGTGCCGTTCCTAGCCTCAAAATCACACGCTGGAAACCACACAGCTTTGTCATGGTGCCTGTAAAGAATGACACAATCAGCCCCCACACACTCCCAACCTATTGATTATATGAGGTAATTTTTGCAACATGCTCACTCTATTTTTCTGCTGGAATGTTAGGAAGATCTCCCATGATTTGATAGCTCTGGTTACAAACATACAAGCCTGTCAGAGACCAGGCTGAGGAGTACAACTCTGATGAGGAATGGTGGGAGCCTCCCCCTGCTCATGGCCAGGATCCTGACACTCCACGGGAGCAGTGGAGTAGTGCTGATTTGGAACAATGGTTCGCTGAGGGGCACAACTCAGAAGACAATAGTTGGGCAGAACTGGGAGGTGGACAGCAAGAAGAATGGGGAGGGAGTGAGCTAGCAGACTCTCTCTCACTGGAAGATGTGCAGCTGCTCAGTCCCAAGGCTAGGAGATTAGATAAGGTGGCTGTGCAAGTGGCTCAATGGTTGAGAGATCAGGTGGCTAGGAGACGAGAGGACGGAAGTGACTAGAGGGAAGTGGGCAGAACCTTAATTGGGAGCACCTGCACTCTGAGAATGGCCGCTTGTTCTTTTGCTGCGTTCATTAAGCAGTTCTGTGAGTGGTAAGAGACTGCTTTCTCTTTGTACTGCTTATCTACAGTCAAGGGGGGAGGAAGCTGAGCCCCTGAAGCCTGCTTCACCCAGTCCTAATATGCGCCATCCTATCCTATTCATCGCTATGGGATTGGTGTTAGGTTTCTGTTATGCCACTGTGCAGTTCTTGGAGTCACAAGACTCTGTTGTCATTCCAGACTGTTGGAAGTCTCACGGGAGACGGATGTTGATATTACTGGTTTCCTGTTTCTTTGTCTTGTTGTTTTCTGTCTCTCACAGAGAGCAGACACATATTCTTTTCTGTCTTGCGTAGTTAGAAATAAAGTAGCAACGTAGCACATATTTCTGGCTCCTTCTGCTGCTGTTTGGGTACTCTGCGCAATGGAGAGCGTGCCTGAAGTCTCGTTCAAAGGCTTAGGTCGTTAATCACCGTCGAAGGAGAGCCTGGATGGGTTCTGAAGATACGGCCGGAGGAGTAGCCAATACAGCTCAGTCGTACGGAGGCTTCAGCAATTGGGTAGTGGGATTCTCTGGTTGCAGACCTGCTTGAGTGACCCTCCCCTTCCTTTTGTGTGTGTTTGGCATTTCCCCTTGGTAGGGTAGGGTTCATTTTCCAAGCAGTTTGATCGCATGCCAGTACCATAAGGGCAGGCGCTCACAGTTTCCTCGGGTGCGTGAATCTGTTTTGTGCCTGTACAGTCCCATCTCTGTTTTCCTCCCTGAAGATATAGCAAGGCACTTTTCCTCCAGCAGCCCATTCCTTCCCAGCTAGATGCACAGAATCGTTTATTCGCTGTTTTTCAATGCATGATCATCCTGTCACTCACCCACCTTTCTTTCTTAGGAGCATTTTTCATGGCTTGGCTACTCAGGCAAATGCTGCCTTGTTCAATCAGGCTTCTGCAAGTTCTGCTGAATAATCAGGCGTATCCAGTGTATCACCCCATAAACTGCAAAAGTAATATGCATTGCTCAACAAAGTTTATTAGTAACATTTTAAGGTAGATCTCACCAACATGGCCTCTGAGGTAAAGTAAGTAAGGTAACGGACCCCTGGACGGTTAAGTCCAGTCAAAGGTGACTATGGGGTTGCGACGCTCATCTCGCTTTCAGGCTGAGGGAGCCGGCGTTTGTCCACAGACAGCTTTGTCCACAGACATGTGGCCAGCAGGACTAAACCACTTCTGGTGCAATGGAACACCATGGTGGAAACCAGAGCGCACTGAAACGCCGTTTGCCTTCCCGCTGCAATGGTACCTATTTATCTATTTACTGGGTGCTTTTGAACTGCTAGGTTGGCAGGAGCTGGGACAGAGTGACAGGAGCTCAGCCTGTCATGGGGATGAGGAGCGGGTGGCGCTGTGGTCTAATCCACTGAGCCTTTGGGGCTTGCCGATCGGAAGAAGAAGAAGAAGAAGAAGAGTTTGGATTTGATATCCCGCTTTATCACTACCCGAAGGAGTCTCAAAGCAGCTAACATTCTCCTTTCCCTTCCTCCCCCACAACAAACACTCTGTGAGGTGAGTGAGGCTGAGAGACTTCAAAGACTAGCCCAAGGTCACCCAGCAGCTGCATGTGGACGAGCGGAGACGCGAACCCGGTTCTCCAGATTACGAATCTACCGCTCTTAACCACTACACCACACTGGCTCTCGGAAGGTCGGCAGTTCGAATCCCCATGACAGGGTGAGCTCCCATTGCTCTGTCTCTGCTTTTGCCAGCCTAGCAGTTCAAAAGCACACCAGTGCAAGTAGATAAATAGGTACCACTGTTGCAGGAAGGTAAACGGCATTTCCGTGTGCTCATTTGTGTTCACCTGCACAATACTGCATACCAGGGCTAGGGAACCAGTGGCCTTCCATTGCTCTTGTCGCAGGTTTCCCATCCCTGTGGTATAGAATCATGGAGACAAGCAGGGGCTAGCAGCAAGTTTTATAAACAGCAAAGAAAAGTATAATAAGAACACACGGACGGAGAGGAATCGGTTGCCCAGGTAAAGCCTATGTCCTACCTACTTGGAACAAAAAAACCTGTAGATGCCTGTGAAAGAATTGTTCCTGGAGATTAGACTGAGCCCAGTGCCAAATACATGATAGTGCCTTTGAGACACCATGTGAGCCTCTTCTTGTGTGCAGTTTAATCCATGTAATCAAAGTCTGTCGTTATTTCAGAAACAGTCCAGTGTGGCTGAGAACAGAGAAGCAGGAAGATAATTGATTCTGAAGGTGAAAGAACTGGAACAAAAGATTACAGGGGAAAAAATAGCACAGCCTAAAAGCAAGCACTCCCTCTCTGCTGAAGGCTTTAAAATTTCTTTTGTTGTAATGGCCCAAATGTTCTCTCTGACGTGTTTTTGGTGTCATCGGATGGTGTTTGTTTTTCAATGGCTAGAGGGCTTCAATGTCTCCAGTTACTGAAGAGTTAATGTTGTTATCCTATAAACAGTGACTTGACAATAAGCCCCATTAAATTCGTTGGGACTTACTTCCAAGTATATATGCACAGATCCAAGCTCTAAAAATTCTTTTGGAGTCACACCACGTCTTGTTCCCTTGCTTCTGTGGCGCCTTTATTTTACAAACCACAGTGACATCAAAAGCTAAGAATTTTCTCTCCCCATGTAAAAGTATTTTTTGGGAGTGGGGATAGCAGAACAGACAGGTAAAGCACTTTTTGAACATTTTTTAATACACACACAAAAAAAGCCTTCCCCATACCCACGAAAAAATGTCAAAGTTGAAAATTGTACTTGAACTATCTTTAACATTTTCATTACTGGGTTTAATGCCTATTTAAAAGACGAAATTGGTTACAAGGTTTCGGGTCCTTCCATGCTAAGCATTTAAAGTGGTATAGTTGCTGGAAGTTTATTTTTTGACATGCTTCCACATAATACCATTATTCAGCTAGCATTCTAGAATATTGTACTCAAAAATGCTTCTTTCACTACAGTAAAAAAGAGAGAGAAATCTGACTTTTGTGAAGGATCCAGAGTGGACCCCCAATATTTTCATTAGAATGCATGTGTTCATAAGTGTAGCCAGGGGCTTGGGGGGTGTCAGCTGACTCTCCCTAAATCAAGCAAATAGATAGAAATAACTAACTGACTAATTGCATTGCAGATAATTCAGTTCTGCACCCCTAACATAATGTCTACTCCCCCTAACATAAATCCAGGCTACACCTATGCCTGTGTATGACCATCTTGTTTCAATTTCTGTGTGGAGGAGGTGGGAGTGGCAGAAATGGTTTAGGAGATATCAGACTCATGCCTCTTCCCTCTGACCAGTGAGAGTTGTCAGTTTGTGATCTCAGTTCAAAGGAGAGATGTGGCAGACTGTCAGGGACCGTGCTGAGGAGGGGTGCACTAAAGAAGAATGGTGGGAGCCCCCCCCCCCCCTTGACCCTGATCCTGAATCTTCCCAGGAGCAGGAGGACAGTATAGATGTGGCGGCCTGGGAATTCAGAGGCTGAACCGGAGGAATCCCAGCCTGCACAGGAGTCCCCGCCTCCAGGGCCGGCTGAACTGGGGCAGGGCCTTGTTTCTGAAGCGGCTGCACCTGTGCCAGATCCTCAGGAGCAGGCACCAGGTGAATCCACTCTGGCTCCGGAGGGGGTTGAGGTCACAGTGCCTGCAGGTGCGCCTCTCCCAGCCCTGTCAGGGAAAGGTGAGTCTCCCCCTGGATCCAGTAACCCTCCAGCCTCTCCTGAGCTGCAGAGGCTCAGGGCAGAGAGGCGGAGGGAACTAAGTTGTCTCAGGAGGAGTGCTCACCTTAAGGCCAGGAGAGGTGGGTCACCTGTGGGCTGGGACTGCCCTAGGCCTCAGAGGAGATAAAGGCCAGTCAGCCCAGTCCCAGGTTGCGGGAGCAACGTCGTTGAAGAGCTTTTTCGGCCAGCACCCAGTCCTGTTCCTCCAGAGTTCCTGTCCTTGCCCGGCTCCTCACTTTAGACCCCGCTTCGCCCGTGGAGGACTGTCTGCTGACCTTCGACTCAGGTCCTGGACCTCGCTCCACGGTAACCTCCCCCCGGGACCAGCACAATAGATTTGGAACAGTGGTTTGCAGAGGGACACAGTTCAGAAGGCAGAAGCTAGGAAATAACAGATTCACAGTCTCTGGACAGCAATCCTGCCCCATCCCCAAGGACAAGAAGAGCTCAGAGGATGTTAGAACAGAAAGCGCAGAGGGTACAAGCTCAGATTACAAGACGTAGGAGTGATTAGGAGGGACGGAGGGTTGTGTAAACCTTAACTGGGAGCACCAGCATTCTAGGTAGACACTTTCTTTTGTGTCTCACTGTGTTTATTAAAGAAACTAACTGGTAAGAATTTCCTTTTGTTTGATCTGCTTATTACTGCCACAAGGGAGGAAGCCTATGACACAGATAGAGACACATCCTTCAAGGTGGGTGTGGGAAGAGAAGGAGAGAGCCAGGGCAGGATGGCAGGGGCGGGAGCAGGGCAAGGGCAGTGGGAAGGGACTGTGGCAGCTGCTCTTGTGGTATGGTGTGCAGAGCCGGCGGGTATCCATGGCCACGGCACGTGTAAATGGGGTGTCAAGAACTGGCAGGACTTTGGGGAGGAGGAAGAGGATCCTGGCGAGGGATAGAGCTGGAAGGGGGTAACAGGGGGGCAAACTGGGGATGGGAAAGGAGAGGTTGGTGTAGGTAGCACTCACAGGGCAACAGAGGATGATGAGGGGACAGTGCACAGAAAGCCAACCAGTGGGACCCCTTGCCAGAGTCTGAGAGCCCCCCATCCCTAAGAACACAGCGAGTCCTAAGACATACGGAACAGTGGGCAGGGCACTCCATGAAGCAGAGGCAGGCCAGGGCCTGCAGCCTAGTTCACTAGCTGTCCAGGTGGGGAAGGAGGCATGTGATTCTTCAGCTGGGGCAAGCTGAGAGCAGGTGAGGGTCACATGCCCCATGAAGCCCAGATACTGCCATCAATAGGCACAGTACCAGAAGGCAGCAGAGCTGAGGTGTTGTGTTTGCTCAATGTGATGTCCACATTGAGGGACATCACCAGGGTTTCTCCTTGGACCTTCATGGTCTTCTACTTCAGGATTGACTCTGGGCTGTATCCTGACTACTGAACTTCTATCTTGGCTTACTTGGACTGATCTCAGACTGTGTTTCCTTATCTTTGGACTTTGCTTGTGTGGACTTGGACTTCGCCTTGGCACACTGTCTGTCTGTCTGTCTGTCTGTCTGTCTGTCAGGTAGGCCAGAGGATCAGGACACGGAGGTGGGGAGTGTGTGGAAGCACGCATAAGCACCCACAGTATTTGGTTTTTTTGTGTGGGAGCCTGAGCACCCAGAGTCCCAGGGAGTTGGTGCCTAGGCTTCAACTGCTATACAGTGGTACCTCGGGTTAAGTACTTAATTCGTTCTGGAAGTCCGTTCCTAACCTGAAACTGTTCTTAACCTGAAGCACCACTTAAGCTAATGCGGCCCCCTGCTGCTACCGTGCCGCCAGAGCCCGATTTCTGTTCTTATCCTGAAAATGGATCTGGATAGTAGGAAACAATACTGATCCATTTTCAAGGGGTTCATTTCTGAGATGTACAGAGTAACATTATCATGCTAATTCTGGATTAACTGTGGGGTAGATTTTGGTGGGTCAGCATCTCTTGGGAATTAATAAAACTAGCATCAATCTAAATTGCAAATAGTTTTGAACAACTGATGCCCAGTGTTGAATTTTATTTTCAGAGGGGAGAAGGATGGGGAGTAGTCATTTTCTCTGTAGTTTCTCCCTGTTTTCTAAATACAGACACAAAAGCTACAGAAGCATGTCATGTTATTAGACAAGAGGGAGATGATCAGTACAACGGTTCTGTCTGCTGCCTTGCATTCCTCTTATCACAAATGTTACTTACTGCCCCAACATGGAGACCTTGAATAAAGAGTAAAGAGGTCATACAATTGCCAGAGAAGAGGAAGACATTTTCAGCAGAGACTAAAGCAACTGGTAGAAATCTGGGAATAGGCTTGTCTTATTCATTCAGTGGGATCATTTTTATTCTATACATATCTAAGTAAACTTGATTAATTTTGTTTATTTTTTATTTTTGGACCATAAAAAAAATGCATTTTGTGTGGTCTTTTCACTAATACAAGCATTTATAATGAAGACAAGTCCGAAAACTCAAAGCATTTCCAGCTATCCCCAGCCTCACCTGTACGCACATATCAATTTGGGAAATTAATGTGTAGGAAAATTGAGGCTCAAGGAAGACTAGGGAGGGTGGAGTGCTGTGATATAATAGTCACCTGTGCATGCTGTTATAAAACCTATGTATTTATTTCATTTCATTTACTAATCCAATCCTTAAGGGTGGGGTCTCCATCCACAAGTCAAATGACCTCTATCATGAATAACACATCTCCAGTAATACAGTCTGTTGTTTGTAGAGATCATATACATTAATAAGTCGTAGCAAAGTACTGTACAAAGTTGAAGCAATGGGAATGAACGTTTGAAATTTCTTCGATGAATGCATGCCTCAGCTGCTTAATGCCTTTGAATGTAGGCTTTATACATTTACAAAGATATTCAATTTGTTTTAAAATGGCATTTGCTAAACCTTTCATTGCCTTCAGAGGACATGAATAAAGATCACGTCTAGATAAGATACCTTATTACAGGGAAGGCTATGTTTTAGGTTAATCTAATAAATTTAACAAAAGCACAATACTGTTCATCTCTGACTAGATTCACATTTCACTCTCAATAAATTGCAAATGTAATATATAAATGCTCTTTGACTTTGTAATGAAAAACTTCATCCCTATAGGTATACAAAAAAATGAATGTGGCAAATTCATGGATTTTTCCTTCTAATCTATTTTCTTTCTATGTTAATGCTATATTTCAGCATTCTACAGATTTACTGATTATCAGGTTGCTGCTGCTTCATGTCTAACAATCTACACCCATAAATATAAGCCCGCAAAAGCACTGTGCAGAGGCAGCTTACACTGCCTTATTTTTGTACCAGGTAAAATGAAACATCCCACTTGAGTAGGCAAGCATTTGGTTTTTATTATAGCTACGTTTGCGACAAAGAAGCATTTCAACATTTTAAATTCGGAAAATAATGCAGAGAGGGGCTGATTTTGCTTTGAGTTAGTGAGGTGATGGGTGCCTTGACAAGGGAGTGGGGGGAAGTAGGAAAGAGGTGTAGGGAGCATCAGCAAACTGGTGACAAAAATTAAACAAGCAAAACCTTGGCAGTGGTAGACTTGGGTAGTATGGCGCCCTGTGTGAGCCCAAAATTTGGCACCCACCCCATCCCAAAAGGTGGATCAGAAGGCACCCGGCTTTGGGATGGAAGCACAAGGCAGGGGTATACGAAGGGGAGGGCGGAGGGCATAGCTGTCAACGTTTCCCTTTTTAAAGGGGAAATTCCCTTATTCCGAATAGGATTCCTCGCAAGAAAAGAGAAAAGTTGACAGCTATGGTGGAGGGGGCGGTCTGCCCTGGGTACCACTCTGGGGGTGTGTGACAAGATGGCCCGCTGCCCCCCCCCAGCTGTTGAGTGGCCAAGGGCGCACATGCAGTTAGTATGGGCGCCGCTCGCACGCCATCCATATGGGCGTCTCGCACGGCGACCATACGGGCTGCCATGCATGCACAGTCCATATGGGATGCCACTCGCACAGCGATCACACAGGCTGCTGCGCATGCACAGTCTGTATGGGTTGCCACATGTGCGCAGTCCATATGGACATTGCACGTGCCCCACCAGGTGGTTCACCCTGTCGGAATCTTAAGCCTTGTCAGAGGAATTGGCCACTCTCCAGGCGCCCGGCTTTGATTCCTTGTTGACCTCCCCGTCTGCGACTCCCGGCAAGATACAGGCGAAGGTCTCTATCGGCGATCCTCCTCTAACGTGAGAAGAACACACCACTCCCCCTCCTCCCTGCTATCCCCAGGGAGGGGAAAGAGACAGACAGAAATGTATTTACATGCCTTTATTTCTGTCTTTTCCAGCAGTACAGAGAAACGTGTCTGCACTCTCTTAACACCACCAGCAGAGAGAGAAACTCCTCCCCTGTACTTCCAGTACAGGTCAGATGACACTCTGAGCTAACATCCGGTGCTCAGTACAGTGAATAGACTGTCCCTTTGTTCCCACAACATCCTGTCTGGCTTTCCAGCCAGCTGGAGCTCGCTGCTGCATTGCTCCTTTTTCGTAACACACCCCACCCCTCAGCGTCCTGCCCCGGGTGCCGGAGAGGGTTCCTCCGCCACTGGCACAAGGGCCCTGGCTGGCTCCTAGAATCCTTCCACCTCCTTCCCAAATCCTAGTTAGCACTTTTCCAGCTTTGAGACGGAGATGAGAGGCCTCTTAAGACCCTGCCTGAGCCTCTGTGTTGCATTTATTTATCTCAGCTGCAGGTGGGAGGTTGAAACCATCATTCCTTTCAAGGGAACTGTGATCTGAAAGACAGTGAGTAGGGCGATGTGTAAAGGACAACTGAATTCTCTGCCTAAAGATGAACAGTTTTAGGTTTTGGTAGAGCCAGAAGCCCAATGCTATCACGATCTTAGTCCCATAATCCCACAACTGTCCTACTCAGTGATGGTTGCTGCCAGCAGACTGGTCCTTACAGTGGTATTTTCTGAGCCCTTTGAACTGGTACTGGATTTAAAAAGAGGACAGAAGTCAAGACACACTTTGACTTGGCATTGTGACCTATGGAAGTCAGAGAACTCATGCTGACAACTCTGATAGTTGTTAAGAGCACGAATGTTGTTGTTTTTTTGGATACCATGATAAATCTGGTCCTAAAGTATTTATTATTATGCTTGAAATGTTCATCGTATTGGTGTCTTCAATTATTTATTCTTCAATGCGGCAGGCTGCTATAAAACGTCTATAAGTAAAACAGACAGCACTAAGTTGGCGTGGGGGAAATGCCCCCACATTCTGATTTAAAAAAAACAGATTCCCCAAAAAATGCAATTCAGCTTCTTTGCAAAATGCACTGTGCATATCTGAGCAATATATTTGTATTAAAGTGTGCATAAGCAGACATGCCAATGAGTTCTGCAGTCTGTATCAACAAATAAATGTTGCTTTAGATTTCTAAACTCTCAGGTGAATTACTGAAGATTGGGAGTTGAAGTTAAGAAACAGGGTTTTTTCTTTCCTTTAATATAAATACATTAAAGGACTGCAGGAATGTTGTGATGAGATATGTTTTAAACTCTGCTCCCAATGCCCTTCTTCATTGATCCTACCACCCTGTATAAAATCATATATCTATAGGCATCTTCCCAATATCTGAACCAGGTAGCAGCAATTCAGATAAATGAAAATTTTATTAAGCTACAACTACAAAAATACACACAAAAGAATATTCAACAAATATAAAGGTATTAGTACTTAATCATACCAATCTCTTAGCTAGTCCAGTCTTGGTCCAAGTCTTCCCTCCTCCTCTCTCTCTCTCTCTCTAGCCCATCACCCTTTAATCTTTGACTTTCTGATAGGCTCCCTACTTTTTATCTTCCCCTTGTTGATAACTTCTCTCCCAGTTTCTGGTCCTGCTCCTCCAAGCAGGTTTGGTTTCCAAACACTGTGTAAATGTGCCCCCACTTTGTTTCCCATGGCTTCCTTTCAACTTTCAACAGATTTTTCCTACTAAAATCTTGATGTAAGCATATTTACTTCTAAACACCCATATTCATCAAATCTAGATTTATGATCTCCCAGGTAAGTTCCACCCTCTATTGTGTGGGTAGGGAAGTCCCACCCCCTACCTGGCCAACTCCCCTGGCAACGCCTCCCCCACCGGGATTGGTTGACTGTCCGAGGTTAGGCGGGAACCTCTGGGTGTCCAGCCGAGGGGGGGGGCGATGCCAGGCAATACTGCTAGGAGCCATGTAGGATCGGGGGTGCTGCGTGCGACCACACAAAGTACGCCCCCCATTTGATGTGGGGAGCGGTCACTACAATAATTTTGTGACTTCTAGCTCCTTCTATCCAAAATGTTGTATTAGACCTGATTTTATGTTATGCCTTATATTGTCCCCATTTCAACCTTCATACTTTCAAAGAATGATTTATCATACAGAGGGAGACAGTGCAAGAGAGAGCATTGTGTCCCTGATCACTCACAACTGGTATTGTGCAACCTGCCTTCTCATTTGCTCTCCTACCCCATCCTGACTTCATGCAAATCCAGAATTATGATGAGGCACCACAAATCATCCAATGGAGGCTGTGTGATGACAGCCTTATGTTTTTATGTATATAAGATGGCCATGGGTACCACATAATTGAGGGGCCCAGCATTAGAATGCTAATTGCATTCCTGACACAGGATATATTCAGTTCAAAGTAGTTAATCTGAAAATTTGCCCCCACCCCCATGGAATTAATATCTTCACAAATATTGATTTAGAGGTGACACATAATTTAAAGTAACCCCCTTCATAGGAATCTGGATGAATGTTTGCATGTGTTATATAATTTTGATCGTTTAAAAGAAATTAGTGTTGATATTGTGTGATTATCTCCAGTTTCAAAAGCTGATGGAATTTCTCTTTGGTGAAAAATCCAATCTGAATGTGTTCATCTCACCCTGGGCAGTGAGTTCTCTGCAGCTTTGATATCCAATAATCTTGCAGTTGCCTTCATTTTTTATTGCCTCCACATATCTTCCCAGGAGATTCCTCAAAAACAGATTAATCTGCTCTTGATTTAAATACATCACAGGTAGTTCCCTTCTGCAGTCTTCAAAGGAAGGAAAAGTAAGTGAGAATGGAAAGATCAGGTGTCTCTCAATTGTGAGAATATACTAGCAATCTCTACTATCATCCAGGAGAGATCTGAAATTAAGTTGTACTCAATCAGCTATATCAAACTGTGATGCCACATCTGATTCCCTCCATCTTTTAATATTTCCCCTTTGCTAGCTCTGGTTTAAAATGTAACAGAATATGACATAAAAGTAATAATCGTACAATATATGGAAATCTTTCACTTTATAGCTAGGGCACAACACAGGAGGTAAAAAAGCTAAAAAAAATCCCCCCCCCAAGCCATCTAGAAGATAAAGGTCTACAAATATTATGATTGACTCAACAAGGCTGGATTCAGAGTTAGAAGAGGAAGCAATACTTTCAGAGCATGTGTCTCCGCCTAGGGGAAGGGACATACTGTAGCTCATTGAGTGGAGTATCTACCTTGCAAGCCTTATGTTCCAGGCTCAACTCCAACTTTTTCCAGGTAGGACTGGGAATATCTACCTGAAAACTTGGCGAGCCTCTACTAGTCAGTGTAGCTAGATGGACTAATGATCTGACTTAATAAAAGGCTGCTTCCTGTTGCTATGCAGGGTGTTCCTGTAAGCTGGAGTCTTGAACCCACAGGGTTCCAGCTTGCGGCAGGCATGCTCCAAACAACTTTGGTGAGGGCTGGTCAGGGTACATTGGGGTATGGGGGTGTTGCAGATATTAATATTGCACAGTTTGAAGCAACTAGATGCATTAAAACTAACTCCTTTTGGAAATGAAGAATTTTCTAGACCCATAAATATATTATTCAGATTTGACTAGCAGAATTCTTTAAAAGCAGATCATAAGCATCAAAGATATAACCAAAATTATACATACAATATCTTGTGCTGTCCAGCACTGGCTCAGCATCTTACAAAATATTAAATAATCCAAACAGACCTAGAACCGCAGAGGACACTCTCTCTCTCTCTCTCTCTCTCTCTCTCTCTCTCTCTCTCCCCCCCCCCCCCCCAGTTTGCTTTCCAGCCTCCAGGCTGTTTACACTCATTTCAGGAAAGCTTCATTTACATCTTCATGAAGTTTGGGGGGCAAAAGACTCAAAGGCAACTCCCTTCAAAATGGAGATTTGCAACTCAATATTTTCATTGCATGATCTAAGGTTACAACACTCAAATGTTAGCTACCAGAGAACAACAATTAGTTAGTTAATCATCTATTTAGCAAGAGCTCAAAGCAGTCCCCTTGGCTTTAATATAGCCCCATAGAAAAAACTCAATGTTAAACCTTCTTCAATATACTTTTAGCCATTTTTCATTTTAAACCTTCATTAAGACACATACATTTTTAATTTATGTGTGAATTATATCAATTATACTTAACAGGGAGCTGAACTGCACAGCCTTTTTATACTGCGTCATACAAATATCCCTGCATATTATAATATAAAACATCCAAACAGGACAGGTACAATTGATGCTGATACGAATGGCACACCATCAGCCTTAAACTCTGCACTGATCATGGCAATGTACTCATAATCATTCCTAAAAATCAAAAACTCAATTTCATAAGCATATACTTCTGAGCAAATAGTCCAGCATTACCACACACCCCATGTTTCCCGAGAGCCCTAAAGAGTGATTACAATGTTCCTATGGGGACATTCAAAGTTGTTTAACCAATATCAAATGACCTGCAGGAATTTGATAATTACTCATCTTTACTTCTTTTAGCTGAACTGATGAAATAGGGATCAATTGAAATAAGATAATGTTGCATTATACCGGGACAGCACATTGCTTTATTTTGACTATATTGGATCATTATAATATTTTATTCTTGGAAGACTGCTATACAGCATCATATTCTTCATGTTGAGATAAGAAGACAAAACAAAGTCTTCAAATCTTTATATTTATATGGATCCACATTGACATTATCTTTGGCTTACTCCAGCTGTCAGTATTGCTTCCTTCGCACCTTGGTGAATCCGCCACAGTTGTAGGTGTTGACATGACACATGCTCACAGAAAGCTATAAAAAATATTTTGAATTGACAGCGAAACCTTGTATGGTGGCTATGGAAAACAGTGCTTTTCTTTCTCTGGCCTGCAATCCTGTCAATTTCTGGAACCAAACGGTGAACCAGGGAGCTGTAGCTTCTGGCTTGTCAACTGTGTTGGAAACTGCCATACAGAGAGGGAATAGTGGCCAACTAGTGCGCGTTTTCAGAGACCTGACTGCAACTTTTGCTCGAAGGTATGTTGAATAATTTTCAGAAAATAGGCAGGATACGTAAACAACAGGAAGCTATATGAAGACAGTGAATATAAACAAGGAAGGACCTCTCCAAGGTGACCGTAAAGCATATTTTTATTTTTATTTTATTTATAAAGCAGTTTACAGATAAAAATACAAATTATACCTAGTGATTTCATGCTAGTGGAGCAAGAGCAGGGGTCAGCAAAGTTTTTCAGCAGGGGGCCGGTCCACTGTCCCTCAGACCTTGTGGGGGGACAGACTATATTTTGGAAAGAAGAAAAAAAAAGAATGAATTCTTATGTCCCACAAATAACCCAGAGATGCATTTTAAATAAAAGGACACATTCTACTCATGTAAAAAGACGCTTATTCCCGGACTGTCCGTGGGCTGGATTTAGAAGGCGATTGGGCCGGATTCAGCCCCCAGGCCTTCGGTTGCCTACCCACGATCAAGAGCAATGACACACATGGTCTACTAGCCAATCTGAACTGAGGGCAAATGGAGTCTATCAATTAAGCATGGTCATCTGTGTCTGACTGAGCATAGGGTTACAATTTGATCCATGAAAATTGTTTCACTCTATAAAACCTCAGCGCCTAGGACTTGCCGATCGCATGGTCGGTGGTTCGAATCCCCGCGGCGGGGTGCGCTCCCGTCGTTCGGTCCCAGCGCCTGCCAACCTAGCAGTTCGAAAGCACCCTCGGGTGCAAGTAGATAAATAGGGACCGCTTACCAGCGGGAAGGAAAACGGCATTCCGTGTGCTGCGCTGGCTCACCAGATGCAGCTTGTCACGCTGGCCACGTGACCCGGAAGTGTCTTCGGACAGCGCTGGCTCCCGGCCTATAGAGTGAGATGAGCGCACAACCCTAGAGTCTGTCAAGACTGGCCTGTACGGGCAGGGGTACCTTTACCTTTTTATGACCAAATCAGAGCACCTGTCCCCAGTGATTTCCAGAAGGGCAAGTTGAGAACTGGGCCTCTCAGCCGATTTACTTGATTCCATTTCTCCGCACGCAACAATTACTATTTTTTGGAGTAGCAATCGGGGATCCTATACACATCAGTTTTCAATGCAAGATACCACATTTGATCTTGGATGCCAGCTGCTAATTTAACATCCCTTTAATCACTCAATATTTTTTAAAAAATTATTTTGGAATTTCCCCTTAAAAGTATTTCTCATTCATTGAAAATAACACCCAGGATTCTGGCAGTTTTTACATATTATGACCCTCAGTTCAAAACCCTCTCCATTTCAGGTAATCATCCTGAGTACCATATGGATCCTGCCAATCTCATTTTATGTCCCCTGATGTCTCCTGAAGCTACCCATTTTTTCTGTCTCATCCAAGTTTCTTCTTATTTGTTCATTTGATTATTTTTCATAATTTCAAATAGTCCCCCACTCAAAGCAGTTTCAGGCCAATTAGAATGGAATGTATTTTATGTAATTTTTATTTTTAAAACACTAACTGATGGATTTTTTTATACCTTCTCCCCTTTTCTGGGTTGTATGTCTTGGCAAAAATAAGCCACGCTCCCCAGCTGTCTGAGAATATGTTGATAACCTTCTGCCAACATGCATGTGTGTGTTTACCACACTAGACAGAAAGCAATTACCGTACTTTCACTTCCTTTCAGTAATCATCATCATCATCATCATTATTGTTGTTGTTGTTATTTATACCCCGCCCATCTGGCTGGGCTTCCCCCGCCACTCTGGGCGGCTTCCAAGAAAATATTAAAATACTATAATACATCAAACATTGAAAGCTTCCCTAAACAGGGCTGCCTTCAGATGTCTTCTAAAAGTCTGGTAGTTGTTGTTCTCTTTGACATCTGGTGGGAGGGCGTTCCACAGGGAAGGCACCACTACCGAGAAGGCCCTCTGCCTGGTTCCCTGTAACTTGGCTTCTCGCAGTGAGGGAAGTGCCAGAAGGCCCTCGGTGCTGGACCTCAGTGTCTGGGCAGAACGATGGGGGTGGAGATGCTCCTTCAGTAGCTGTATTGTCCTGTGTTTTTATGATTACTAATGATGAATGTATTTTTAATCTTTGTTGGAAGCTGCCCAGAGTGACTGGGGAGACCCAGCCAGATGGGCAGAGTACAAATAAATTATTATTACTATTATTATTATTACTATTACTACTACTACTATTTATTATTATTATTATTATTATTATTATTATTATTATTATTATTATTATTATTATTATTATTATTTTCTGAGTATCCCCACGAAGATCAGTGGACTTTACTTTTGAGTATAACTGCCTAGGGCTGGAAATTCTAATCTGAGATTGTCATGGCAAAAACTGAAGCAGGGTAATATTTATTCTCAATTTGTTAATCTAGTATCTGGATTTGTTTCTGGCTCCACTCATGGCTAGTGTGCAGCCCCTGGTCGATTACCTCAAAGGGAATGTGTCCCCTTAAAAGATATTGCCATCTCTATTCTACATGGTTGTTGATATCCTCTAGTGCAGCCAACCCCAAACTCAGCCCTCCAGATGTTTTGGGACTACAATTCCCATCATCCCTGACCACTGGTCCTGTTAGCTAGGGATGATGGGAGCTGTAGTCCCAAAACATCTGGAGGGCCGAGTTTGGGGGTGCCTGCACAGTATCTCTGTGTTGTGTTTCATATGTAGAATATAAGAGTTAAGAACATGAAGAAAGCCTCACTGGACTGGATCAAAGACGTGTCATCAAGCATTCCGTTTCCAACAGTGGCCGGAAAGATGCTTCTGAGAAGGCCATGGGCACACCATTCTCTCTCCTTATTACTGCTACCTAGCATGCTGGGTAAATGTACCCTACTAATCTTAGGCATCAGCTGACAGGAGAAGGTTTTTAGGCAGGAAGGAAATAAGTCAATGATCACTGTATCTTATTTACTTGAGAATTATTTAATGCTGTCAGGAAAGGGTGAAGCTTTCTTTTCAGTGCCTGCTAAAAGGGAAACTTCAGCAGCTGAGCTGATGTGCGTGGTACTGATTTTGGAGCTAGTGAAAAATCCAAACACTAAAACACCTCCCTGATATAGCAATGTTCAGCCCATAATCATTTTCAGAGCCTTCTTTTTCCATTAATGCACAATTCAAAGTGTTGGTGCTGACCTTTAAAGCCCTAAACGGCCTTGGACCAGTATACCTGAAGGAGCATCTCCACCCCCATCATTCTGCCCGGACACTGAGGTCCAGCTCCAAGGGCCTTCTGGCAGTTCCCTCACTGCGAGAAGCGAAGTAACTAGGCAGAGGGCCCTGTGGAATGCCCTCCCATCAGATGTCAAGGAAATAAACAACTATCTGACCTTTATAAGACATCTGAAGGCAGCCCTGTTTAGGGAAGGTTTTTTGATGTTTGATGTTTTGTTGTGTTTTTAATATCCTGTTGGATATTAAAATCAATGGGGAGGCCTGGCCACATGGGTGGGGTATAAGTAATAAATTATAGTTGTTGTTATTGTTGTTGTTGTTTCACAAACAGAAGTCTTACTTGGGCTTCTGCTCAAAGGACTCATTAGTTGAATCCCACCCTGAGGCTTCCTGATTGGTGGCCATTCAGACCCTCCTTAAAAATATTGAATGAACGAGAGTCTACCAGCTCCCAAGACAGCCTGTTCCACTGTTAAAGAGCTTATACCGTCTGAATATACTTCCTAATGTTTTGTTTTAAAGCATTTCTTTTAATTCAGACCTGTTGATTAGGGTCCTACCTTTGAGAGCAAGAGAAGACAAAATTTGCTCCAGGCTTACGTTGTGTTTATAGACATTGCAGTATCTGTTTACAACAGGATTGAAATGAGATGCACTGGGATGTGTAGCACAACAGCACAGAAACAGGATAGAGATTTGGCTTGGGCCTACATTGAATGAAGCTGCAGTTGTGCCTATTTTGCTGATAATAAAATTATTTGAAATTAACTTCTGGTAACAGGCTGCTTCTTTGTATTTATACTCCTTCAAAGGAGGTAGAAATCAAACCTAAAAATCCATAAAAATTATCTTCTGAAATCAGGTCAGGTCACATCCTTTTCAGTGTTGAGTTGCCATTTTTGGATTATACCTCCATTAACCTTTCTTTAATCAGTTTCACACTGTAATATTCCTCGCTATTTCTCTATGGAGAATGCAGACCCGAAAGAGTTTCAAGTGTACAGAGAGACTTAAAATGGCAAAATACCTCTAATGAGACCTCTTCTAACAAACTTTAATTACTAATTGGAATGCTAAACAGTCTTTTATATGCAGAGGACCTTGTTATAATAGACCAAGATTAAAAGGTTTATAAAAGAGATACATATAAATTACCTGTAAAAGAGGTGGTTGTTACCTGTATAAAGATCAAAGTGAATGACAGATGCTCTGTTCATTGCCTTGTGCACAGGGCTGCCCCGACCTTAAGTGGCCTCGCTAAGGCCCGCCCCTGCCGCCAGCCGATTGGCTGGCACCACAGGGGATGGTAATTGGGGGAATCCCTGCCTCCCGCGAGGCTGGCGCCAGCCTCGCGAGAGCGAGTGTGGGTGGGTCGTGATCCCGCAAACCCCCCTCCTCCTGACGCTCGGAAGGGGCATTGCCTTGTGTGTGTAACATCCCTTTTAAGATGAAAGCATTTGGTAGACATCAAGATCCTGTAAGAACATAAGAAGAACTGGTCCATGGATGGAAAGCTGGGTAGCTCAGTTGGTTAGAACATGCTACTGATAATGTGAAGGTGGCAGGTTCAATCTCCTTATGGGACAACTGCATATTCTTGCATTAGGTAAAGGTAAAGGACCCATGGACAGTTAAGTCCAGTCAAAGGTGACTATGGTGTTGCAGTGCTCATCTCACTTTCAGGCTGATGGAGCCGGCGTTTGTCCACAGGCAGCTTTCTGGGTCACGTTGCTGGCATGACTAAACCACTTCTGGTGCAACGGGCCACCATGACAGAAACCAGAGCGCACGGAAATGCCGTTTACCTTTCCACCACAGCAGTACCTATTTATCTGCTTGCACTGGCATGCTTTTGAACTGCTAGGTTGGCAGGAGCTGGGACAGAGCAATGGGAGCTAACCCCATTTCAGGGATTCGAACCGCCAAACTTTCGATCGGCAAGCCCATGAGGCTCAGTGGTTTAAACCACAGCGCCACCCACTGTGACATTAACATATGAGAGTACTGGAGGTGAAATAGTTAAACAGGTTACCCAATCAGGACCCAGGGGGTGGAGTCAGAGGGATTATAAAACCAGCTCTGGGAGGGGAAAAGGGAGGAGTTCGTTGGGAGTTGGGTGGTTGGTTGGAGTGGGAGTGAATAGGGATAGAGTCTGTGGGTAGGTTGAGTTAGTGTAGCGAAATAAGCTGAATCAGGAATAGTTAGGGGCTAGGAAGACAAGTAAATATCTGAGAGGTGAGAGCAGGTAGCGGAGGTTATAGGTCTGGATAGGCACCCCATGACTGTAATTGACCGATACCATTTATGAAACCACACGCTTGTTAAACTGCAATAAATATACTGAAGTTTGTGTTCCAGTTTAACCCTGACTGGACTCAGTATGGTACCAGGTAGGGCCTGGGTGGTGGCAGCGAGAAATAAAGTGGTGGCACAGGGATCAATAGATGGTTTAATGTCCGGGGACCCTGTGTGATCGCCACACCCACGTCCCATTCCTGCATTGTAGGGGTTTGGACTCAGGGTCTCTTCCAACTCTGTGATCTGGTCCAGCATTCTGTTCTCACAATGGCCAACCAGATGGCTATGCTTTGCTGTCCTGGGCTCCTTTAAGGAGAAAGTGTGGGGTAGAAGAAATTGAATAAATAAATAATTCTATGGAGAGTCAAGAAGCAGGGCCTCTGTGCAACAGCACTCCCTGCCAACTGGTATTCAGGAGCATGCTGCCTCTGATAGCAGCGATAGAACATCATTTAAAATTCTGTTCATCTTAAAAATGTGCATCTTTTAAAAGTGGTATTGAAATATCCTTGTCATCTTGGAACCTTTTGTCCCCCGAGAGCAAGGGAAGCCCAAGCAAGCATCTTTACCTGGGGAGGAGAGTGAGAAAGGGGTAGAAACATCTTCACAGACAATTGACACTGGTGTGCTCACATGTTTTCTAAGTCTCCAGTCTGGGAAGAAAAGTTGTATTATTTCAATAAATTAAGAAGTTGTCAAGCAACTTTCTTGCAGGGGGAATTTGAAAGGGACTTGGGTATGTGTATTCTGTGGAGGATTAACTTTGATCTTTTCCATTTCTAAGGGAATCTGATTCAAGCCTTTAAAGGGTTCAATATAGTACATTACCTTTTATGAGCTTCCTTGAAGTATATCTCTTCAGAAAGTGGGTTCAAAGAAATCACAAGTACATGTAGTATCCCTTCCCTGTATTGGAAATGCCATTAGTGGAAGGAAACAGTGTCCTCTTGAAATTCCTCTTCATCTGGCCACAATTTTAGCATTCAAAGGCCATTGATTCAAAGAAAGCATATGCTGAGATTTAGGGCAGGAATATAGGGCACAACATTGATCTGGCATGGTGGTGGTTCATGCACAGCTTTCCAATTGTTAATAATTGCCACAGCCCAAAATCCCAGGAGTCTGTATGATCTGATCCTGATCCAAAGAGATATCAATAGTCTAGGCTAATGATATCTGAAGGACTGCATTCTCCCATAAGATTAAGGTAAAGGTACCCCTGCCCGTACGGGCCAGTCATGTCCGACTCTGGGGTTGTGCGCCCATCTCACTCAAGAGGCCGGGGGCCAGCGCTGTCCGCAGACACTTCCGGGTCACGTGGCCAGCGTGACGAAGCTGCTCTGGCGAGCCTGCACCAGCGCAGCACACGGAAACACCGTTTACCTTCCCGCTATAAAGCGGTACCTATTTATCTACTTGCACTTAAGGGTGCTTTCGAACTGCTAGGTGGGCAGGAGCTGGGACCGAACGACGGGAGCTCACCCCGCCGCGGGGATTCGAACCGCCGACCATATAATCAGCAAGTCCTAGGCACTGAGGTTTTACCCACAGCACCACCCGCGTCCCTAGCACCACCCGCGTCCCATAAGATTACATACCCTCCAACATTTCTCCAGTGAAAATAGGGATGTCCTATTCAATAATAATAATAATAATTTTCCTATTTATATACCTCAGTCATCTGACTGTGTTGCCCTAGTCACTCTGGGTAGCTTCCAACACATATAAAAACATATAAACATTAAAAAAAACCTCTATACAGATGGCTCAGGGGTTCAATAACTCCCTACCCTTCCGATGAAAATTGGGACATCCTAAGGAAAAGCAAGATGTTCCAGGATCAAATCAGAAACTGAGATAGCTTCTGTAAATCTAGGATTGTTCCTGGAAAATAGAAACACTAGGAGGGTCCGAGATTAATTAAGACCTGTAGAGGCCCTTCTTCCCTATGCTCAGAGGCTAAGCAAGTAGCCATCAGGGAAGGGACTTTTGTGTGATGGTACCCCAGTCATGGACTCACTTCCTCAACATTTACTAGGCACCAACATCTTTAGGTGTCAGGCCAAGTCATGCTTTTCACTTGAGCTTTTAATACTCAGGCTCTATTTAATATGTAGCAAAATGGGGGGCATCTCTGTTGTTGTTCTGTAAATGAACCAGCATGAGACTTTGAGCATATGCATTTCTTCCTTTTGTGTATGAGAGACTGAAACTTTCTGATTTACTAACACAACACACACACTACAAGTGTCCCAGAAAAACCGGGACATTCCATCCCTGCCCCCTAAGAGCACATCAGCCATTTTGGGTCCCGTGATCTCACACGATTTCATGTTGAGATCTTGCCCCCTCTCAAAGCCCATATTTTGGGCTCCATGGTCTTGCATAGGTCACGTGACTCATACCAGAACACAAATCGGAAGACACACGTCCCAGTTTTGGGACTCAACATGTTGGAGGGTGTGACACCACTGCTTGTTGTGGCACCTGAGCTTCAACCAAAACACAACTTGTAAACAAGTCAAGGTAGCGGCCTGTTATGAGTAAAGAAATTGTGGTTTGAAGAAACCAGCTATGGTTGCTCTGAAAGTTCGGCAGGAAAACTTTTAAGCAAAAAATTGAAGCTTTTTTGGAGGCTGAGAGACATCTCAGAGAAGTGAAAGGAACTGACTTGTGACTGCTGTTTGGAGCATTTCTGGAGTATGACCACCTGCCAGAGAAGCTTTAAATTCTCAGGTGCTTTGTTTTTGCTCCCCATTACAGCCCTGAGGTAGGAGGAGACTTTCCCATACCAGCAGTGCAAGGGGAAAGCAGAACACTGGAACCCCTTATCCTCTGCCCTCTCTGTGTCTGTCTCCCTATGTCTGCCTTCCCTCTCTGCCAAGTATGTGCATTTGTGTTCGCTAGCTTGTCCGAATCTTTGTGCACCTGCTTACCTGTATGTATTGTTGTTGTTGTTGTTGTTTAGTTGTTTAGTCGTGTCCGACTCTTCGTGACCCCCTGGACCAGAGCACGCCAGGCACTCCTGTCTTCCACTGCCTCCCGCAGTTTGGTCAAACTCATGCTGGTAACCTCGAAAACACTATCCAACCATCTCGTCCTCTGTCGTCCCCTCCTCCTTGTGCCCTCCATCTTTCCCAACATCAGGGTCTTTTCCAGGGAGTCTTCTCTTCTCATGAGGTGGCCAAAGTATTGTATATATCCTGTTTATTGTGTGTGTGTGTGCACACTGGTATATGTGAATTTGCATTGGGCATGCTCACTTTGGCCACACCCACCAGTGACAAGCAAGCCTTGGAGGGGCGACCAACCCTGAATTAGGATTGGAAACCCCCCCACACACACACACATGGTCTGGCATGAAAAGCCGACTGTGAGAATATTTTTCAGAACAGCATGGCTCAGACCAAGGAGGAAACTGAAAGACAATTAAGAGGAAATCGATGATATGCTGGGGAAAGCAAAACTCACTGGGAAACCTTCATATATAGAACAGATCAGGGTGAATAGCAAATAACCTTTAGCAATAGCAAGATTTCAGTGTGGCTTAAGGGAAGTAGGGCAAAGCAAATGTCCCGTATATTTCTCTCATCTCTCTTCTCAGCATATTCCTTCATCCCAGCATATTCTGCCCTACTCTAATTCTTTCCATTCTTCGAAATATTGATCTGGATCCAAGTCAAGCTAGCGGCATTTAGGGGCCATTGAAATAACCAGACTTCTGTTAGTCTTGGCTACTTTTCCATGCTGACCAATGTGCTTTGCTTCCAGTCCATAATTTCCTTTTTGGCAATATTCTGGCTCTATCCAAGGAGCTGGGAAATGGGTGCGGAGTGTGTTGACGCTGAAATTAGATTACAAAATTGCAAACATTAACTCTTCTGCTTTTTCTGCATATAGTCATATTAGTCTGCATAGCAGGAAACTACTGGACTTTTGTTAGGATTATTACATTTCTCACCACATTTAAGTGCATGAATGAAGAACGATTGGGTTTCACTAAGGAAAATGGATTTTGACTGTGGAGAGGAAATTTATTTTGCTTTGTCTCGGGAATGAGATAAATGGATTGGCGAGGAACTGATTGTGAGAAGAATTGATTGGAAAAATAGGTAGACACTCAATATTTAGGAAATATACTATGTGTGCTCTAGTGGCTGGTGAGAACCAAAGAGAAATTATTATTGATTAGAATTACATTTGTCTAGAGGCAAAAGGGGTTGATTCTGTGCTTTTGCTTTGCTTCGTCTTTTAGGGTGGTGGAAATTATTTTCATTATGCGTACAAATACTTCAGTTTTATGGACAATTATTTTGGAGGACGTGCTGTGAGGCACATGCTAAGTGGGAGAAAGAGAAGATGGGAACAATCTTAAAGTGACAGAATATCTAATGGTGAATCAGCAGGGTGGAGCACCTCCCCGATGACTAATGTTTGCCACATTTGGTACTTTTTAGTTTAGAGAAAAGGCAAGTAGAGGGTGACGTTATAGAAGTTTATAAATTAAGCACGGCATGGAGAAAGCAAATAGAGAATAGTCATAACACTAGAAGCCATGGACATCCAATGAAGATGAATGTTGGAAGACTTAGGACAGATACAAGAAAGTGCTTCTTCATGGAGAACATAGCCAAATTGTGGAACGTTGCCCCCACAGGAGGCACAGAGAGCCACCATCATTTGTTGTTGTTGCTGTTTAGTCGTTTAGTCGTGTCCGACACTTCGTGACCGATGGACCAGAGCATGCCAGGCACTTCTGTCTTCTACTGCCCCCCGCAGTTTGGTCAAACTCATGTTCGTAGCTTCGAGAACACTGCCCAACCATCTCGTCCTCTGTCGTCCCCTTCTCCTTGTGCCCTCCATCTTTCCCAACATCAGGGTCTTTTCCAGGGAGTCTTCTCTTCTCATGAGGTGGCCAAAGTATTGGAGCCTCAGCTTCATGATCTGTCCTTCCAGTGAGCACTCAGGGCTGATTTCCTTCAGAATGGAGAGGTTTGAGCCACCATCAGAGATAGCTTTAAAAGAGAACCCAGCAAAATTTAATGAAGGACAAGACTTTTTATGGCTACAGGCATGATAGCTATGCTCTGTCACCACAGCTGGAGACAACAATGCTTCTGAAGAACAGTTGCTGGAAACCATGAGAGGTGAAAGTCCTCTTTTCCTCATATTTTGTTCTTTGGTTTCCCACAGGCATGTAGTAGTCCACTATGAGAATGGGATGCTGGACTAGACGAGACATGATCCAGCAAGCTATTGTTATGTTCTTAGGATGAGCTTTCTATTAGCACCCAAATTTCCATAACCGAGGAAGGGGTTTCCTCTATATTTCTGGTTAATATTTCTTCATACAAATGCACAATATGTACATGTATATTAAGAAATATTTCACAGGCCGTTGGATCTCAAAACTTTACAGTATTTTGGCTGTGCGTCTGTGCTACTAGTAAGTTGAGAATGCCAGCAGAAATGGGAAATGAGGTCCTATTTTAATTCAAGTGCCCACTAGGCACACAGGTACCATATTAACATCTTTCCATTAACCTCAGCCTTGACCCAGAGACTATTCTCTGTAGTCAGCATGGCTTAATTATGAGGCCTTCACTACGTAAAACCCAACAGAAATGGTGTCAAGGTGCACCTGCTTCTATTACAAAATAGCCCCCTGGGTGGTTAGCGAAACCACATTATTTCATTTTTTGGACCATTCCATGAATTTTGAATATGTTTATATCAAAACATAATATATTGCCATCATGGTCGTTGTCATCATTATCATGAATTAGTTCAACAGCTTTGCTTGTTGTTGTTTATTTTGGAGGGGAGGGTAAAATTTCCAGTGTGAAGCAACACCTGCATTTTAGGGTCTATTAGGAACACCCTAAGAAACTTTGTAAAACCGCTGGGACATAAATTGAACATCTTCTAGATAGCTAATTATTGTTTATCGCTCGCTTGGGAGTGATATCGTTCAGGGAGCTGCTCAAGTGGAAATATTTATGCTAATCAGTTTCTATTTTCACAATCCTCTAGGATTAGGCGTCTTTTGGTTTAGGCATCTATATAGGTTTAGTCATTTATATGGTACTTCAGCAGAAACATTTTCAAAATACTTTCTTCTACGGTGATCAAGCTAAAGCCAGGAGTTTGAAGATTTTGCTGATCATACGCACAGTTGTCAGGGCTTAGTATGAGTCAAGGCTTTCAGCTGCTTAGCCCTAGAAAGTCACCCCCCACCACCCCCAATCCTAGGGGTCAATTTTGAGGCATGTCATCAGAATGAAGAATAATTTTATTTACATCTACATGAGGGAGAGTCCCAAAATATCATATTACATTGGCACTTTTCATTTTGGTAAGATTTTAAATTTGCATATGCAGTAATAATAGACACACATATCCCCAGACCAGAGTAACATGGGCTCCGTAAATTCCATGGATGTGTGCTTTATGCCAACAGTCATTTTAGAATAGGGGTGAGGAACCTTTTCCCCTTTGAGGCTTAATTTCCTCTGGGATAATTGATTGAGCACTGCATGCCAGTGGTAGGTGGGGCTGGAGCCAAATTAGGTGGCATCAAAGTCTGTCTGTCTGTCTCTGTCTCTGTCTCTCTCTCTCTCACAGACCATATATGTATTCACAGAGAGAATAACACAACCCTTTATCCATAACTCATTCATTACCTCTTATTCACACCCCACCTCTACATTCAGACAGACAACAGGGACCCCATCCACCCATTATCCACTCACCCCACCCCATGGTCCGTGGTTGCTAGTGGATAAATAAAACACACAAACAATCATATTTGGGTTTATGGGTTCAAATAGGACACAAATTTATTGGTTACAAATGTGACCGGTTTGGCTTGGGCATAGGGTAAAGCCAGGCTGTATCCCAACGCCCACCCATCCGCTGGGAGTTCAACTAAGAGTAAGGTAAAAGGTAAAAAAAAGTAAAGGATTCCTGGATGATTAAGTTCAGTCAAAGGCAACTATGGGGTTGCGGCGCTCATCTTGCTTTCAGGCTAAGGGAGCCAGGGTTTGTCCACAGACAGGTTTCCAAGTAATGTGGCCAGCATGACTAAACTGCTACTGGTGCAAAAGGACACCATGATGAGTGCCAGGGGACACAGAAACACCGTTTACCTTCCCGCCACAGCGGTACCTATTTATCTACTTGCACTGGTGTGCTCCATAGGCTTTTCTTCTCCTGAAGATGTCCCACAAGGCAGTGCGTATGGATTGTTCCTCAGGGTTTACTGCCAAAGCCTTTCTTATGAATGAGTATAGCTGCAATCAGTGGTGGTTTATGATCATAATTTTCCTTCCCCTAGATGAGCTACCTTGCCAGGTGATGATGATGATGATGATGATAATAATAATAATAATAATAATAATAATAATAATAATAATTTATTTATACCCCAGCCATCTGGCTTGGTTTCCACAGCCACTCTTATAATAATAATAATAATAAATAAAAAGATCAAACATTAAAAACTTCCCTAAATTGGTCGATGCTGTGGCTTGGTCTCTCCCACAAATGTGAGACGTCTCTGGCTCTTAATTATTTATATACAATAGATTATTGTATTTTAATGTATTGTATTATATACAATAGGTTATTGTATTTTAGTGTTTTTTGGAAGCCGCCCAGAGTGGCTGGGGAAACCCAGCCAGATGGGCAGGGTACAAATAATTATTTATTTATTTATTTATTTATTTATTTATTTATTTATTTATTTATTTCAGATTCATTGCTAAAACAACAAACTAGGATGAAGCTCCTCTACTCATCGTCCTCCCCAGAAGATGGAGTTGCCCGGATTGAGCTCCTCCCCCTTCCCCAGCACAGAAGCCCCCACCTTCTCTTCCTGTATGTTTCGCGCTTCTCGGCCACTTTTGAGATCCTACGAGATTTGGGAGAGAATGCTTCCTGCATTCCAGTGTCTGACTCACTATTGGAGCTCTCACACAGCTGCCTGTCACTGCGGCCCTGTTTTACCTCTCCCCTTCAGATGACAGCTGCTCTCCCCCTCCTCTCTGTCTTCTGCTGCTAACTGTCCTCTCCCTATGCCTGCTTCTCCTCCTCCTGTCAGCACCTGAGCTTCGCTGGCAGTTGATGAGCCTCATCTTCCCCTCATTTCAGTACATTCAGAAACCGCCTTCTTGACCACTGGACCCACTAATGGCCTCGTCTGCTTAATCTGCTGGAGCCTGTCTTCCCACACAGGGGAAATCCCTAACACACCAAGGGTTTGACACCCATCAGCTATCCTCTCCTGGTTTACGTGGCCAGTCGAAGCCATTCCCAGGGCGTGGCACACTGTTGCATGCTGGCACCTTATAGGAGCCACAGGTGAGAGCTGAGTGCAGGGTAGGGCCCTAGGTCTACCCAGAAGGAGCATGATATTCCCTCCACCAGAGATACTGCTCCTTTCCTAACGCTTCAGGCACCAGTGTGACCTTTTTTTGTACAATTTAGGCATGAGAGAGGGGATAAATTATCAGCACCTTGTTACAGAAAGAGAATTGACACCCTCAAATAGATTACTGAAATTCTCCTCTCCACCCAAAGGAGCAGAATTCCCCATCCTTTCGTGGGGAATGAATTGTCTCTTGAAAATGTAGAGGGGGTTTATTTTTTTCCTACAGCAATACTAAAGCTTTAGTTACTCAAGAGACTTGCAGGTCTTATGAAAAGAATCAATATTAAGGCCTTATACTCTGCTAGACAGGGAGGAAATGCCCACAGGGCAATACGCAGAGACAATACCAACACATGTAGCTAACCATGACGGTTGTGCACAGACTGTATATTTATAATGCATTGAAACCACATTATTTTCCTCAAGGAATCCTGGATACTGTAGTTTACCCCTCAAAGAGCTACAGGTCCCAAAAACCTTAACAAACTACGGATTATTTGGGGGAAGTAATGTGCTGTTTTTGTATGGTGTGTCTGCAGCCCAATTCTCTTCATCACACCTGTTCCCATTGCAGAAGTCACAAGCCACTGATCAGCTTAAAAAGCTGTATTTCAGCTATGGGAACTGCTTCAGGTGAGAAGAGATGTATTGCATGAAATCTCCAATGATACTGCCTAAAATAAAATAGTCACATTATATTTTCAGATGAATAAACAATGGGACTCTCAACCAAGCAGTTGTTTGGTAGATTCTCTCTACCAAACTACAATTTCCAGAGTTCCATGTCAAGATGAAATGACTATAAAAGTGGCATAAGTCTCCATTTTACTATAAAGCCTTTAGAAGACATCTGAGAGCAGCCCTATATGGGGAAGCTTTTAATGTGCAATGTTTATTATGTTTTTATATATATTGAAAGCTGCCCAGAGTGGCTGGGGCAACCCAGTCTGATGGGCACTGTATAATAATAATAATAATAATAATAATAATAATAATAATAATTGCATTTGTTTTCACAGTCCAGCCCTATGCAGATTAAGGTGTGCTTAAACCTATTGAAACTTTTTGGAGTAAACATGACTAACTTTGAATGCATTTGGAGCCTTTGGGTGTACAATCATATACCAAAATCTGATTTCTTTTGACAAATTGTGGGCAAGCTACAGTAAGAGAAATCAAGGAGAGTAATCCACATTGGTAAATGTTGTTTATAATCTCCATGTTTCATCACTCTGCAGCCTCCATTTCTTTGCTGCCTTACTTGTGAAAGAAAGAAACATTTGCACCCAACTTCTTAATTTTCAACTCATTCCATGTAACACAAATGAGAGAGAAAGGGAAAGAGCACTGCAGATAAAACTTAACGAATGGAGGAGTCCTGACAACAGCAGCTATGTCCAGAGCCATAGGAATAAATCTCCATTAGTGTCAAGCCACGCGTTTTCACCACTGAGACTCGATTTTAAAAATGAGGGAAATTAATCAGGATTTAGTGTAAACATAAAGTTTAGTAGGAAATCATCTTTCCAGAAATAATACTTTAAGACATTCCATGAGTGGATAAGTTAATGTGAGTAAAAAAAAACTCAGGACAGAGTGGAAAGGGGGGGGGGGACCTTAATTTGGATAAGCACAATATCATGTGCCCAGCACTGCCTCTGCCACGAGTCCCTTGGCTGGGGGTTGGGGGGACAAGGGGCGGGGGGAGCAGCCACCGCCATTCCTGAAGAGATTCTGAGGTGGGGGCAGGCAATCCATGGCAGAAGAGGAGGGGTCCATCTAGCCGTCTCTCTCTCTCTCTCTCTCTCTCTCTCTCTCTCTCTCTCTGTAACTTTGCCTCACAATGGCCTACCTGCAAAGGAGCGAGGGAGGCATCCGCCATGTTTAGAAGGTCAGAGTCACTGCAATGGTGGGAGGAAGACATGCAGACTGTAGGGAGGGTTTGGGTTTTTCAGCCAACCTACAGAAACCTGAATTTCCTTTGTCAGCAGGTAATCTTTATCAGGTAAAAAAAGGTAAAAGGCAAAGGACTCCTGGATGGTTAAGTTATGTCAAAGGTGACTGTGGCACTCATTTCACTTTTCAGGCAGAGGGAGCCGGCGTTTGTCCACTGACAGCTTTCTGGGTCATGGGGCCAGCATGACTACACCGCTTGTGGCACAAGAGAACACCATGACAGAAGCCAGAACACATGGAAATGCCATTTACCTTCCCACTGCAGTGGTACCTATTTATCTAATTGCACTGGTGTGCTAGGTTGACAGAAGCTGGGACAGAGCAACAGGAGCTCAACCCGTCATGAGGATTCGAACCATCGACCTATAGCTCGGCAAGTCCAAGAGGCTCAGTGATTTAGACCACAGTGCCGCCCACATTTACCACACCAGCACAAAATAGTTTGATTCTTGTTTGAAAGAATCCTTAGGTTAAATCCCTGACTGTTTATGTCTACCTATAAAAATATGTTCGATTATCAAGAAGTGGGGAATGTAAGAACTTGTAATTTCCCTGATTTGTTAGTGTGAAAAGCATAGAACTAAATAAAATATGTCCATATGCAGTTTTCAGTTGTATTCCTCAGTGGAGACATTGTCTGTGGTTGTATAAATCTGAAGGCATCTCATATATATTTTATCAGAGTCAAGGATCCTATTAATTCAAAACCAAGGTAATTAAAGAAAGAACATTTATAGTTCACGTGTATAGCCTCCAAAACTGGGGTGGGAGGAAGAAAGCAACTGTTTTTCTAAGCTGAATAACTGATCCCATAAATACATGTGAAGAAACCCATTTTGATGCAATCCAATGGCTCAACAACTCATGGGGTTAATTTACTGATGGTGCTAGAGCTAATGTTGTTGTTGTAACATCCTAAATTCACTAACTGGGCAATTTTCTTCTGGTACCCTAAATAAGTTTGACTCATCTAATGGACACCAATGGGAGATGCTGTTTCCTAGGCAACAAAAACAATTCTGAATTGCTCCTGGCTTATGTAAAATGTCAACAGTTGTGAAGACCTGGAATAATGCCCATGACCTTAAAATGTTTCTGCGTAGAAAACCTATTCCTTCTCAAAGGTCGTTAGACAGTCAATGTTCTCATCCATCCTGCCGTCCTTTCCTCTAAATGGCAGGCCAGCTTAGCATATTACTGAATTGTTGGCTATCCAATGTGCTCTTGAAAAGGCAGCAGGGGGAAGTAACACATTTTCAGTAAGGAACAAGACAGTAGAATTGGGGATTTATATGTTTTCATGTTGGTGCTCTCACTATCCAAATTCACAACCCTTTTGAGAATGCTGTATTGTTTGAAAACTCAGAATGCTTGCATGGCTGAAAAAAGAAAAAGGAAAAAGTGGCTATTGAAATGTAATTCACACTTTCCTAAAAATACACTCCAGCTTATTGTATTTGCTTCCAGAAAATATAGATAATCAAATCAAGTATATTCAAGTCGTTCTCTGTGATTACACTTCAAAAATAAGGGACAGCCATGACTAAATGAAAGAGCCAAGACTAAAATTTGTTACTACCTATCAAAACCATCCACAACTGTACAACCCTAAAACAGGAAGGAGCTTATTATAGAAAATGTCACAGATGCTGGCCATTCAAGTCTATTTTCAGATTGCCCTGATGTAATTGATTTTATCCATTTTGACCTTTTGGTTATTTTCTATTTTTATGACATATAGCATAATTATGTGGATGGAAATAAACAATTTGCAGCACTATTGTCTGCAGAATGGAAGGGGGAATCAGCTTAGATTGCAGCCATTCTGTTAGTTCTGCAGAGGGAAGTCCTAATGGAAGCTCAGCTGCAATCAGGACTGTAATCTTCATCTCTACATATTCAGAGTGACTAGCATCAATAAAAGAAAATCTACCAAGGAAAGTAAAAACAATTCAAGAAGATGAAGAAAGACTGCTTTCAGAAAGCTTTACATTTCAAGTGCACAAGCAACTCATTGATCGTAATGAAAGAAGATTCTTGACGAGTACATTGTATCAGTGAAAGGCTACAGAAATGAAATTGCATAAAATTCTTGGGACACGCTGTCCAGTTCTACACCTACAGATGTAAACAGAGCAATGGGCCATCCATACATTGCACATTTCTTTATATTCTTCCTCTTTTCCCAGTGGAAGTTGGAGCATGAGTAATTTGCATTGAGACAAGGATAATGGCTGGATGAAGATCAAACCGCATTCAAGGTGGCTTGTTTTATGTTTGACTGTGTTCAATGTTTTAATTTGCTGGGAAGCCATCCAGAGTGGCTGGGGCAACCCTGTCAGATGGGCAGCATATATTATTATTATAGTGTTATTATTAAAAAGTAGAGACGTCACCTTGCCAGCAAAGGTCCGTATAGTTAAAGCCATGGTTTTCCCAGTAGCAATGTATGGAAGTGAGAGCTAGACCATAAAGAAGGCTGATCGCCGAAGAATTGATGCTTTTGAATTATGGTGCTGGAGGAGACTCTTGAGAGTCCCGTGGACTGCAAGAAGATCAAACCTATCCATTCTTAAGGAAATCAGCCCTGAGTGCTCACTGGAAGGACAGATCGTGAAGCTGAGGCTCCAATACTTTGGCCACCTCATGAGAAGAGAAGACTCCCTGGAAAAGACCCTGATGTTGGGAAAGAGTGCGGGCAGAAGGAGAAGGGGATGACAGAGGACAAGATGGTTGGACAGTGTTCTCAAAGCTACCAGCATGAGTTTGTCCAAACTGTGGGAGGCGGTGAAAGACATGGAGTCACAAAGAGTTGGACACTACTAAACGACTAAACAACAACAACAACAGCAGCAGCAACAATTAAAATATATAACTTAAACATGAGAAAAGTAGTCATAAACTGTAAATAAAACATAAAAACTACACAACCAAACTGAACAATTTTTGCAAAAATCAAAAGATCTAAAATCAACATGCATAAAAACAACAGCAACAGCCCCCACCCCCACCCAACAAAACACACCGAAGTCACAGTGAACCATTATGGATTAAATGAAAGTTATTGATTCATTATGAGAATGAAATGGGCATAGAAGATCCATGGGGGACTGACTAGAGATAGGGGAGAAACCCAATTCAATTAGAATCTTAAGGTGAACCTACCTAATCCATACTTTCCATAACAATACACGAACTGAAACACAGCCTTTGAAATTTACACTTCTCTGAATTTTGCCGTGCCATCCTACAGCTAAGCAATGTGTACGACATTAGACTAAAGTGTGCATAAAAATGCAAAGGTTTAAACAGCATAAAAATGCATTATATTAATAAAATAAAAATGCATTATATTAAAAGTTGTGTTACAAAAATGTGTATATTAGAAGAAATTCACACTAAAATGCTGGTGAATTTTCATGAAGACTTTTTCAAAAAATTGCAAAAAGTGATGTGTCAAGTGTGAAGAAGTGAATTTAAGACAGGAGACTGAGAGAAAGAAAAATTGATAGATTTACTCATACCTGCACCTAAGTTAAGTCAAACAAGCAAACAATGATCTCAGTATGCAGTGGTGTAAGGAGAAATAAATGAGCATTCTAGCTGACAGCACAGCAAACCATCCCTTTTTAATTATGCTCCCCAGATGCAACATGTGATGAGGCGATGAGGCATTAACAAGTGGTCCAAATTCACATGACTTCTTCACCGCACAGCTAGTTGTACATGCATTCATTTCCCTCAAGGCTATGGTCTGTTGAAAAAAATAGAGACAAGATCACTATGCCTCTGTGTATTCTGCTGTTTCAAACCTAGACAGCATCTTAAAAAGCAGAGACATCACCTTGCCAACAAAGGTCCGTATAGATAAAGCTATGGTTTTCCCAGTAGTGATGTATGGAAGTGAGAGCTGGACCATAAAGAAGGCTGATGGCCGAAGAATTGATGCTTTTTAATTATGGTGCTGGAGGAGACTCTCTTGAGAGTCCCATGGACTGCAAGAACATCAAACCTATCCATTCTGAAGGAAATCAGCCTGAGTACTCACTGGAAGGACAGATTGTGAAGTTGAGGCTCCAATACTTTGGCCACCTCATGAGAAGAGAAGACTCCTTGGAAAAGACCCTGATGTTGGGAAAGATGGAGGGCACAAGGAGAAGGGGATGACAGAGGACGAGATGGTTGGACAGTGTTCTCAAAGCTACCAGCATGAGTTTGACCAAACTGTGGGAGGCAGTGGAAGACAGGAGTGCCTGGCGTGCTCTGGTCCATGGGGTCACGAAGAGTCAGACATGACTAAATGACTAAACAACAACAACATTCTGCTGTTTTCAGTTGAGAATGGCCCCTAAATTGGCCACAAGCACCACTGTTCTATGAAGAAGAGGAGGAGAAAGGGCCAACCTGGAACAATCTCATCTTCTGCCAGTACCACTTCCGATTGAAATTAAAAGAAGAGGCCAAACAGCAGTAATTAATTTTCCTGGATATATGTCTTTGTAGACGGTCTCTACAAAGTATACCTGAAGGAGTGTCTCCACCCCCATCATTCTGCCCGGACGCTGAGGTCCAGCGCTGAGGGCCTTCTGGCGGTTCCCTCATTGCGAGAAGCAAAGCTACAGGGAACCAGGCAGAGGGCCTTCTCAGTAGTGGCACCCGCCCTGTGGAACACCCTCCCATCAGATGTCAAAGAGATAAACAACTACCTGACATTCAGAAGACATCTTAAGGCAGCCCTGTTCAGGGAAGTTTTTAATGTGTGATATTTTAGTGTATTTTTGGTTTCTATGGAAGCCACCCAGAGTGGCTGGGGAAACCCAGCCAGATGGGCGGGGTACAAATATTATTATTATTATTATTATTATTATTATTATTATTATTATTGATTTTTAATCTTCTCCCTTTTTTCCTCCCAAGCCCTTTGCTTACATTAGGACTCCCTGGGAACTGAGCTCATTTGCTTATTATTTTATTTTATATCTAATTGCTCTAGTTTATTGTATTTTAGTGTTTTGTTGGAAGCCGCCCAGAGTGACTGGGAAAACCCAGCCAGATGGGCGGGGTATAAATAATAAATTATTATTGTTGTTGTTGTTGATGATGATGATGATATTATTATTATTATTATTATTATTATTATTATTATTATTATTATTATTACATACCCTGAATCCTTGGAACAGTGTGGCACAAACTGAATGACTATATTTGCTTCTATTTTATTTCATGATGGATCTGCTTGAATTTTAGCTTCATTGCAACTGGAAATGAGATGAGCACTGCTTCTTGATGCTGCACAAACCGGTCTTTCTCCAAAATGTCGTTGTTCTCAGTACTTTGCAGAAAGAACAGCCCAGCTGGCCTTCCTTGATTTTATACTTGGCGATAAAGCAGGAGTTACAAATTGTATAGGGTTTTTTATTACAGAAAACAAAATCCTTTTTTAAAAAGTGTTCAATGAATGGCTCATTACATACTGTCAAATCAATACTTCTAAGCCATATCCACTTGCGAGGTTTGACTCAAAACAACTTTCATTACGCTTTTACCCTTGGCAAAGATATTCTAGCAGACAACAATTTCCTGATTCATCTCTGTTTACATCATACACATGCAGCTTACACAACATGCTATTCTTAAATAAATGAGGACAGGAGCAATGAAGCTATACGGAATGTTATTATACGGTAATAGAAAAAGCCGGAAAGAAGATGCTGGGCTCTAAGTGTGGGCTCTTTGTCATTATAACAGTCATAGTTTGCTTCCACCCATAAGCACCCATCAACAGGTCAGTCCTGTATCACGATGAAAGAAAGAAGATGCTTTAAAAATGAGATTGGCGATAGAATTCCTGACAACAGCATTGGCCTGGCGTTGGAATTATTTTTACCCAAATATCAAAACTGAAAGCTTTATTTATTTATTTACAATATTTATATACCAATTTTCAGCAAAGGGTTCCAAAAACAGATTGTGTTGTACCAACTGGCTTACACATACGCTTAAATAATGTGAAGGTAGAAGAACACACAAATATTTAGAAATGAACAAATGTACTCTCTTTGAAAACCACTGCAGGTGGTGCAGTGGTCTAAACCACAGAGCCTAGGGCTTGCCGATTAGAAGGTCGGTGGTTCGAATCCCCACGACGGGGTAAGCTCCCGTTGTTCGGTCCCAGCCTCTGCCCACCTAGCAGTTCGAAAGCACATAAAAGTGCAAGTAGATAAATAGGTACCACTCCGGCAGGAAGGTGAACGGCATTTCCGTGCACTGCTCTGGTCCGCCAGAAGCAACTTAGTCATGCTGGCCACATGACCCGGAAGCTGTCTGTGGACAAACGCTGGCTCCCTCGTCCTATAGAGCGAGATGAGCATGCAACCCCAGAGTCGTCCGCGACTGGACCTAACGGTCAGGGGTACCTTTTCCTTTTATGAAAATTTATCAGAAGGGTCCCCCACAGACCCAAGTTTGTACCCAGATTTCTTCTGAATAATGACCTACAATCCACATGTTTAGTAGGAAGTCAATATTTAAGCATCCATGCTGCTTTTACAGAAAATAAAGGGCAAGGATGAGAGAAAAGAGCCTTGGCTCTGATGATCTAGTACATAGCTGAGCAGAGATGTGAACTAGAAACAATCTGCCCATTGGCCATAGTTAGAGCTGGGGGAGAAATTCTATTACACTCACATTTAATGCCGAACATATCAAATTTTCACTTACCAAAACAATAAGAGAACTGAAACACAGTCATCCTTCAAAATTCACACTTATCTTAATTTTATGACAAGTTCTTTGACCAATCAATGCTTATTTTGTTTTTTAAGAACTACATATATTAGGGGCAAGTGTACATAAAAATGAAAATAACAGTGAAAATAAGATACAAAATGCATTATATTAGGATTATATTGTTCTCAGAAATGTGTAGATTAGTCAAAGCTGCATGAAAAAAAAATGTTTTATTAGGATAAATTGTCAATAAAATTTTGGAGGAAAAAAATTGGATGATTATTTTTTTAAATGAAACATTCACACATGGTTGCGGGAATGTGGGGAACTGAATTTAGGATTGGAAAACTGAAAAACGGAACCAAAATGACAGTTCCTTCCATCCTCATTGATGACCTCATTTATTTATTTATTTATTTATTTATTTATTTATTTATTTATTTATTTATATCCCACCCTTTTCTCCAAGAAGCTCAAGGTAGCATACAGAGTCCTCTTCAATAAATCCCAACCATCTTCTGCGTCAGGTTATGCTGAGAGGCAGTGACTGGCTCAAGGTCACCCAGTGAGCTTCATGGCCAAGTGGGAATTTGAACCCTGGTCTCTTCCAGGTCATAGCCCAACACTCTAACCGCTGTACAACATTATCACAATTTGTCAGTTGCCAAAATCTTCAGGAGTTTTCCATGAATCTAAATAACTCAGTGCACATATGTGGCATGGTCTGGAAGGCGTCACGTAATAATTGCTAAAACTGGATCGTGATAAGCTGAGAGCCAGCTATAAAGCCAATATTTCTCTTTTCTTTTCAGCCCTCTTTTATTAGCTTTATATCAAGGAAATTGTCAGTGCTTTGTATTCTCCACAGGTCACAATGAATTGTACAATGAATTAGTAACCAGAATATGTTGGGAACAGTTAAAATGGTCCTGAGGTTCAGAGCTGTTCAGAGCAGCCCAGATTCAAATGAGAACTACTGTCTGAAAAGTGACTGGCGAGAAGCAGTTAGGGGTGGTGTATAAAGCATGTGAAATATCAAGTGATGGTTAAATTGCCTCAAAAGAGGGCAGCAGAATTGGTTATAAACAGGCTAGAGATGACAGAGATCAATGGAGGACATTTTAAAGAAGCCTCAGAAAGCTCGCAATATACTATATGGACAGTTATTTTGAGAAATTGTGCCACCTAACACCACCGTACAGCAAACGTCCTGAGATAAAACTCGTATACTGAAATAGGAACTTCTTAATTTGCTCAATAAAGGCAACTTAAAACCTTGTGGATAGTTGTTTTATGTGGTTAGACTTTGTTTCAGGTGGCTTACAACATTTCACAGTGTCAATGCAGGGAGCAGGTGCACTGTGAGGAGAATATTTGGTTTCTCAGGCCCTGAACAGACAACTCTTGTGCCACAAGGTATTCTCCCCCAAATATTATTTCTTTTGGCAGAAATAGCAGCATTAAGGTCATAATTCCCCATGTGGAGGGAAAAAATTTTTAGTACATCTTCTCTGTGGTGTTTTCTCACTCAAAATGTCTCCGACCTTGTGGTATGTGTAGGGACAAATAGCAGCTCAGGGTGTGGTGGGGAAATTACCCAATGAGTGAAATAGGGCAATGGACCAAAAGTACCCTCCCCATATCCCATTGTTCCAGATAGTGATGGTTGTTTCTTTTTTAAAAATAAAATAAAAGCAAAGCCCAACAGAGACAAGCACATCTATTTCAGGGCCTCAGGTACGATGCTTTCCATGAGTTTCAGAGGTAGTTTAAATGAGTTATCGTTTAATCCCTTCTTCATATCTCCAAATCAAGAGTTGAACCGTTTGATTTACATGGGCTTACCCTATTGGCTTAGTGAAACAGTTACTATAGTTCATTCCATATGGTTTTCCCATTGTGTCCCATAGCCTATGAATTAAAAAGGCAATGCCTTTAACCAAGCACCCAATACTCTTCCGTTATAAGCCTGGGGCCATCTCATATCCTTTCTAGACATGTGGGTGGCGCTGTGGTCTAAACCACCTAGCCTATTGGGTTTGCTGATCGGACGGTCAGCGGTTCAAATCCCTGCAACGGAATGAGCTCCCGTTGCTCTGTCCCCAGCTCCTGCCAACCTAGCAGCTTGAAAGCATGCCAATGCAAATAGATAAATAGGTACCGCTGCAGCGGGAAGGTAAACGGCGTTTCTGTGCACTCTGGCTTCCATCACGGTGTCCCGTTGCGCCAGAAGTGGTTTAGTCATGCTGGCCACATGACCCGGAAAGCTGTCTGTGGACAAACGCTGGCTCCCTTGGCCTGAAAGCGAGATGAGTGCCGCAGCCCCATAGTCATCTTTGACTAAACTTAACCATCCAGCGGTCCTTTACCTTTCAACATATCCTATTACTTGTTAAATCTGTCATCTCCTCTACTGTCTTTGTGTTTTCCTGCTTTCCCTGTCTTTGCCTATCATGTTATTGTCTCCTTTGCTTTCCCAGCTTATATAATTTAAATGCCAAATACAAATCGTTACTTAGCACCAACCTCTTACAAGTAAGCACACCTGAGTAATAATAATAATAATAATAATAATAATAATAATAATAATAATGAGCCACTCTGGGTGGCTTCCAGCAAAATATTAAAATGCAATGGCCTGCCTTTGCTTCATTCTTTGACCCCTCTACCTCCTTTTGTGACTCTCCTTCCAAAACTTAGCCATACTTAGAGGGGAGGCCCATTGCAAATGATGTGGTGCTTTTTTAGGCACAACTAATTTAGGTTCCATTGATTTCAATGGGCCTGTTATAAGTCTGCATCCAGCCCTCCAATCTTAACTGTTAAAGAATTAATGGCAATACAACATTGATAATCTCACACATCTTGGGTTGAAGGGAGGGATTCTGATGTGCATACATTACTTCCATAGAGTCTTGAGCCTAGGGAGCTCTCATTATATACCGTATTTTTTGCTCTATAAGACTCACTTTTTCCCTCCTAAAAAGTAAGGGAAAATGTGTGTGCGTCTTATGGAGCGAATGCAGGCTGCGCAGCTATCCCAGAAGCCAGAACAGCAAGAGGGATTCCTGCTTTCGCTGTGCAGCGATCCCTCTTGCTGTTCTGGCTTCTGAGATTCAGAATATTTTTTTTCTTGTTTTCCTCCTCCAAAAACTAGATGCCTCTTGTGGTCTGGTGCGTCTTATAGAGCGAAAAATATGGTAAATCAAACACGTGATCCTGCACCCACGCAGAAACACCATTGAAACAACGTGTAATAAATGTCACCTTCACAATCAGTTTCTGGAGTTGGATTTCAACATTCTGGGCTCATGTTAGTCTCAGAAGTAGAATATTTTTTCTTGAGAATTGAGATGATGGATCTGTTTGTCACCTTCTAATCAACCTGAAGTCCCATCACAACAATTTAAAGAACAACATCAAACCAAATTAACTGGATTTAAAAATCCATTTGCACCAGAATTCTTCCCTCGTCCACCACTGTTAGGGCCTTGCCCTTAAAATACGCTGACTTTACTTATTGTTCAAAATGTGTCCTACTGCCTTTTGAGTTTATTAGCTGGTAATTCCCAGAAGGAATGAAATTACTTGTTTAGTAGTCTGAGACAAGCAGTTTTCAAGGGCAGAAACATCCATCACAAATTAAGCAACTCTGTTCATAATTTATGAAGTAATAGTGGTTTCCTAGATATACAACTGGAAGATAAATCACCTGTTCTTAGGAAGCCAGGGACACTTGTAATCTTGATTGTTTTAACATTTGTGGAGCTGTTCCAGTGTCACAATCACTTGCCTAAAGGTGAGCCACGGGTGGCATATTTAATGGCACAATGAAGAAACGGTTCTCACAAAAACAATAACCAGCTACTAAACACCTTGTATCTTTCCAATAGGAGAGAGAGCTCCTTTAAAAGCAATAAAATGTGTGTGTGTTAAATTAATGAAATGAAAGGATAATGGTCTCCTGGTGCTATAAAGCTTATTGTCGGTGGAGGAAGCATTGATCCAAAGTTGAAGATAAGGAAACTTTTGTGTTCCCTCTGGCCAAGGATTCGCAGTGTAGTTGTGATGGCAGTGTTGTTGAATGATGATCTGTTAAAACAGTGCTTATATATATATATACGAAAGCAAATATATATATATATATATATGTATGTTTAGGGCTACTCTCATTTTCCTACTCATATTGAAATACTGCCCCTCAATGAGGCCAAACTTAGATTCACAAAATGTTTAGGGGTATGCGTCCCTCTGCGTGCCCCAGTGGTGTAGCGTGGGGGTGCAGGGGGGGCTGGCCGCACCGGGCGCAACATCTGGGGGTTAGGGTTAGGGGGCGCAAATCCACGGGTTAGGGGGCGCAGATCCATGGGTTAGGGGGTGCAAATTACTTGCCTTGCCCCGGGTGCTGACAACCCACGCTACGCCACTGGCGTGCCCCCAGAAAAACAACAACAGTGTGTTAAAGAAACATTGTTGCCATAACGGTCGGGATGGGGGAATCTGTCAATTCTGTTCTCCGGCTTTTTTTTTTTTTTTTTTGGCTTAAATTCAGTTTGCCACATTTCCACATCAGCCTACATGTATTTTTAAAAGAAAAAGTCCTCATGAACATTTGTCAACATATTAGTGTTCATTTCTCCTATTGTACATACCTTGCAAAATGCAAAAGGAAATCTGATTCATATTCCTACATTATTTTCACTGGTACATGGATTTTTATGTACACACACCCCTAATATACATCCATTTTAGTATGCCTCTGTATTCTTTCTTATTTTGTTTCCTCCTAAGAGTTCACTTTGTTGACTGGAGAGCTACATCACAAAATTCAAATCAGTGTGAATTTTGAAGGTTAGCTGATATTGTTTCAGGCAGTGTGACCATATGAAAAGCCCTGCCAGATTTGACCAAAGTGGAGGAAGAATATAGCCGAGATGGCTATTAGCCATTGATAGCCTTAGTCCCCATGAATTTGTCTAATAATTGTAAACATCTATATAGCTGCAATCGAAATTATTCAAATTGGGTTTCTTATCAACATTTACAGATTTTCAGCTGCTTGCAATGAGCAAATCAAACAAAAGCATTTGAAATAGCTCGGCGCAACGGATGCTTCAAGTGGTTCCCCCAAATTCAGCTGAAATGGCAACTTATGTTGTCTTCTCCAGTCTTACTATTATTCAACCCCTTCATGGCAAGCATCTTAATAGAGCAGCCTTTTGCTGCTATGACCTGCTTCAAACGAGATACATGGCCAGACAGCAGATTCCGGCAGTGTTCCTCAGGAATCATACCCCATTCCTCATGAACAATGGCCTCCAGTTCAGTAACATTCTTGGGTTTTCATGCTGCAACCGCCTTCTTCAAATCCCACCAGAGATTTTCTATGGGGTTCAAGTCAGTTGACTGTGATGGCCACTGTAGAACCTTCCAGGACTACTTCTGCAACCAAGCCTTGCTGGAATTTGAGGTATGTTTGAGATCCTTGTTCTGTTGGAAGGTCCATTGAAGATCCAAATTAAAAAGCCCCATGCATTACATTGTTTCCTCATAAGAGAATTAGTTCAACCCTCTTATCACTTTGGTTGCCTTTTTTCTGAAGCTTTTCTAGGTCTACAAAAGGAAAACAGAAGATAATGATTAATAATAATTTAATAATAATAATTTATTATTTATACCCCACCCATCTGGCCGGGTTTCCCCAGCCACTCTGGGCGGCTTCCAACAGAATATTAAAATACAGTAGTCCAAACATTAAAAGCTTCCCTAAACAGGGCTGCCTTCAGATGCCTTCTAAAAGTCTGGTAGTTGTTTTTCTCTTTGACATCTGGTGGGAGGGCATTCCACAGGGTGGGTGCCACTACCGAGAAGGTCCTCTGTCTGGTTCCCTGTAACTTGGCTTCTTGCAGTGAGGGAATCGCCAGAAGGCCCTCAGCGCTGGACCTCAGTATCTGGGTAGAACGATGGAGGTGGAGCTGCTCCTTCAGGTATTATGGAGGAAAACAAGTTTTGTATATGCTGACAATTCTCTCATTATTTGGTAGCATGGTAGTAGATATTCTACTTCTAGGGCAGTATTGTAACAGTCCAAAGGTTTGAAATTGTAGCACCAGAGTGTTTCCCCATAATATGAGTGTCTAGAATAGTGGTAGAACTCTGGATATTTTTGTAACTCATAAACTGTTGGCCGAATGACCAGGGTAATGGGAGTTATAGTCTAATAATAACTGAAGGGCACCACATAGGCTACCCCAGGTCTAGAATTTTATGTTGGATCTCCTGTCCAAGGAAATATCCTGGTCGTGCCTGCACCCCATCTGCCCTGTCCCCACTTATTCTATTCTGCATTAACATACAACTCAGGGATTCATCTCTGACCCACGCTGGGCAGGGCTGATGGGAATCATACTTCAAAACATTTGGAGGGTATCCTATTGACTACCTCTGCTCCAGTTCCTGCATACCTCAATTAAAAATATGCTATTAAGAATTCATATGCATCAAAATTATTTAATGATATGATGCACATACATGTTTTTATTAGAAGTGCAGCTTTATTTATTCCAAGCCAAATTGTCCAGAGGCCAAAAAATGACTTTCAGATTCTCCAAAGTTAATGTCAACTGCATCCAATTACCAAGAATATATGGCGAGGAAATTTATAGTTAAGTTCTTGAAACCTCCAGCTGTTTAGATATATGATGAAGAGAACCTCCAATGAACCTCTAACACCAGACAGCTCAATAAAAAAGCATTACAAAATGTAGCTGGATCCTTGACATTCCAATGCTGCTCTTAATTATCAAAATGCACATGTAAATCTCTTGGGGAAGTGGAGGTATAGACCACATATCTCAATTTAAAATGGATGAAATATTACTTTCAATTATTTTTAGTGGTCAACTATCACTTCACCCTTTTCTTTGAGAGTGCATTGTGAATGCTTTAATTACCAGAAGGTTGCAATTATTATTTTAATTTCAGAATGAACAAACTCTATTATTGAAAATCTTTCATTTGATAAATTAAGGAAATGCTAATTTTTATTACATTTTGCACTTAAATAATGGTCTGCATAATTATCTCTCGGAAGCAGAAAACCGTGAAGCTTATGGCAATAAATGAAGGTGTGCTGTTTCAAATAGAGGTCTAAAAGCTGAACACAATATGTTGTCATTTGCTTGTTTTTAATAAAAGTGATACAGTGGTACCTCGGGTTAGGAACTTAATTCGTTCCGGAGTTCCATTCTTAACCTGAAACAGTTCTTAACCTGAGGTACCACTTTAGCTAATGGGGCCTCCTGCTGCCGCCACGTCGCTGGCGCATGATTTCTGTTCTCATCCTGAAGCAAAGTTCTTACCCCGATATACTATTTCTGAGTTAGTGGAGTCTGTAACCTGAAGCGCCAGTAACCTTAAGCATCTGTAACCCAGGGTACCACTGTATATATAAATCTGGCATGCATTTAAATTACTAATGAAGTCTATCATCTGTAAATGATTTCTATGCACTCATAACTTTATAACACCTGCAGATGGTATTGTGTGCATGAGGAAATGAAATGTGTGACTTGAGGCTGGAATCCTTTGGACTCATGGATAGCATTCCAAGAGCCAGAAGATACGTTTGACCTCCTTGTTTGATGCTCCGAGAGCTTTCTTACATCAGAGATGGTGGATTCCTCAGCACTGTGCTGCTGCAGAAATATCTGCAGTCCTACCCCTACCCATGTCATTAGGGTTAAAAAGGCTGACCAAGAATGATCATGGATTCACATGACCAATAGTTTGCTAAGCCTTCCAAAACGCACACCCCAAACTGGAGAAAGATGTATGCTAGCTCAAAAATAATAATGGGATTTTCCTTCCGTTGTTTCCAGTGGGAGGGAAACTCTTCAAATATCAAAAGAGGATAGAGCATTCTTCCATCCTCACTTCTGCCCTTTCAGTGAGAGAACCTAGCAGGACTTTGGAGATGGCAGTTTAACCCTTTCCTGCACACATCAGAACTGCAGCATTAATATATTTTGGATATGGATAAAGCAATCCTGAAGAGGTTGTGGTGGTGAACTTCTGAAGTCCTGCCGGGCTCATACAGAGAGGGAGAAAAGTGTGTTTGTGTGTGTGTTGTTATGTTGGTTTTATTATTGTTGTTGTCAATATGCTGAGTCATAACTGAAGTTCCTTTGGCAATGTACATAAAATGTACATAGAATAGTAGAATCAAAGAAAGGGATCCCAAGGGTGTATTCTCCTGCAATGCAGGAATCTCAACTAAAGCATCCATGGCATAAAATGGTTAATAATAATAGTAATAATAATAGTAATAATAATAATAATAATAATAATAATAATAATAATAATATAACAATATAGATCAGTGCAGCAGCGAATCTACCTATTTTGTACTTTCCAGAGTAGTATACAAACCAAAACACTGTTATCCTTTGACATGTACATTTTACAGCTCAGCTCTGCAGCCAGTGCATACAAATGTATATACTAGTGAAAATAAAATTAAAAATGCACTATATTAGTGGAAATTACTTATAAATATTCACTGATGAATTCTCATGAAGACTTCTAAAAAGCAGCATCACAAGCTGATGTGAGAATGCAGGAAACTCAACTTAAGCTGGGAAATCAAAGCCAAGAGATTCACCCATCGCTACAGAGCAGGTTCTCTAGTTGACACACACTAGATCTCTCTCTGCAGAGACATTGAGACAAAGTCCCTCAGTGATGACCAGTGGTTTTTCTTCCCTTCCATTTATTCCAAGAGTAGGCAAGGTATTTGGACCCTATCTGGTTAATTCTTAGTAGCATTTGTAGCTCTGCTTACTTGGAAGTGCAAAAACGTAACCACAAAAGATGCTCTTAACACCCACAATCTATTTGTTCCATTATTTATTTTACAATTCAGGATTTCTGCTCCCTGCCCTGGCATCCTTGGTTGACATAGCCTTGCTGATCAATTTTAAGATATAAAATGCTCACACAGAATTTTGAGCTGGAGACTTCATTCTAAATGCTAACAGTTTGTGTGTGTGTGTGTGTGTGAAATTTGTGTTCCTCCTTTCCACCAAATGGTGATGTTCAGCTTAATTAAAAGCTAAACCCTAATATTCCACTATCTTTAAAACCAGTGTTCCACCAACTCAAGATAAGCTCCTAAATATTAGTGGGGTCTGATCGCTGTAATATTTGTAGCCCTGGCTCATGCTTCTTGCAGATTTCATCCTTATTCCCCATACAATCTATCTTGCCTCTTCTCATCTAACTTTTTTTTATCAAGCACATTTCTAAGCTCTCTAGGGTTCTTTGATTTATATCCTTGTCCTCTTTGGTGTCCACAACATTTCCTAATTTAGTATCATCTACAAATTGAATTATTCTGTTTACTCCTCTTCCAGAGTAGTAATGAAGATGTGGAATAAGAACTGAAAGCAAGCTGGCATCTTGGCTAATCTGTTAATTCCTTCTTTTTGATGTAGTGCCATTTGCTATTATTTATTCAGGATGGGTTTGTACCATTTTTTCCAGCCATTCCCAGTCCATATGCCCATAATTTCTGACAGAAAAGGTACTTGCGTGTTTTAGAAGTGCTGCCAATTTATAGGAACCAATCAGGCAATTTCTGCTGCCTGTATCTTCTTTATATTGAAACCTTTCATAGGTTTGGGACAGAATTTCAACATTAAGGCCCTGAGTCTTTAACCCCAAGCTATGATTGAAACATTGAATTTCAATTTTAGTCCTCCATTCATCCCCATTCAAGTGCCAGCAACCTGGAAAAGATGATGACATGATACCATACCGTTGTACACAGTTGTGGCATCTCTCATCACAAGGTATGCTGCTGGCACCAGCCAATTTATGGATTGTGCAAACACATTTGATAAACTTAATTTGTTACTAGTGACCACGTCATATGTTAGTCAGTTAGGTAAAGGGTAAAGGGACGCCTGACCGTTAGGTCCAGTCACAGACAACTCTGGGGTTGCGATGCTCATCTCGCTTTACTGGCCGAGGGAGCCAGCGTACAGCTTCAGGGTCATGTGGCCAGCATGACTAAGCCGCTTCTGGCGAACCAGAGCAGCACACAGAAATGCCGTTTACCTTCCTGCTGGAGTGGTACCTATTTATCTACTTGCACTTTGACGTGCTTTCGAAGTGCTAGGTTGGCAGGAGCAGGGACCGAGCCATGGGAGCTCACCTCGTCGTGGGGATTTGAACCACTAACCTTCCAATCGGCAAGCCCTAGGCTCTGTGGTTTAGACCACAGAGCCACCCGTGTCCCATTAGTCAGTTAAAGGTTGGGATAAATCTAAATTTATACTAAGGAAGCAATGGTTTCACAATGGCCATATTCTTCCTCCACTGTTGCAGGCAGTATGTCTCGGAATACTACTGGAAGGGGATCCCAGGTGGGAAGAGTGCTGTTGTGCTCAAGTTCTCGCTTGTGGGCTTCTTATGGGCATGTGGTTGGTCACTGTAAGAACAGAGAGCTGGATTATATGGTCTGAGCCATTAGGACTCTTAATTATGTTCTAATGTTGAGGTATGAAAAGCCACTTAGCTCTTCCAGAGCTGCTTTTTGTGCTCACATCAAAACTTTCATTTACTAAGTTTGCTTACTAACACTCCAAAGAGACAGCAGATGAACAGAAAGGATAATCAGTTTCTGCACTTTGAAGAATCCAGACTAGAACTCTTGCTGTATTTCCTTCCATTTTGTTCCTTGATGACTCAGTCCTTTTTTAAAAAAATATTTAATTAGTTGAATATAAGAACAACATATAATCAAATACAAACAATCAAATACAGTTTTCCCCTAACACCCCCCAAAAACAGCCCCAAATACGTCCAGGTAATATTAGTAATTATATTAGTAATATAATCAAATAAAAAATTATTTCTACAGTTGCTGGTTTTAAAAATATCCTTCCACATGCTCCCATGTGTCTTAGGTGGTTTAAATGCATGTTCTTTCTTTGATGAATATGTAATAAAGGAGGACCACCTTATGTAAAAGTTATGTAGTTTCTCACGTTGTTTTCTTTCACATACCCTTTCTGTTAACTTGTCCATCAAAATTAATTCCCAGACATAAGCACGCCAAACTTCATATAGGTTCGCATTTAATGTCCTCCAGTGTCTAGCAACAGCAAGACGTACTGCAGTTATAAGATGCACAATTAAGTCTTTGTCTCTAAGATTTTGTGCTTCATCTGCAAATATAGAAAACAATGCTATTTTGGGATCTAAATGGATCGATCGAGATGTAATTTGTTCCATTTCCTGAAATATTTTTAAGCAGAAGTTTTTAATCAATGGGCATTTCCACCACATGTGTATAAATGTTTGACTCAGTTCCCTTAACCAACAAGCCTTCCAACGAAGTTCTTCTTCGAAGTATTGTGGATTCAAGCATTACTAAACTAGTTTTCATCTCCGTTGTTTTGAGACACAGTGAATTAACTGTCTACTGTCCCCTTAGGAGCAGCTTAGCATTCAGATGCCATCACCTTCCCTTTCCCTGGACTGAAATAAATCCTGCTGCAGGCTTGTGTTCAGAGTCCTGTCTTATTCATAAATATGTTATAGTATCAAAAAGCATTTAGAAACTGAATGAGCAATTCATGTACAGAGGAAAACACATCTGCTTCAGAACAAGAGACTTCTAGTTCCAGTAACAACAACAACAACAACAACAACAACAACAACAACAACAACAACAACAACATTTTATTATTATTATCTAGGCGGCTTCCAACAAAATGTTAAAATACAATAGTCTGTTAAATAGTAAAAGCTTCCCTAAACAGGGCTGCCTTCAGGTGTCTTCTAAAAGTCTGGTAGTTGTTTTTCTCTTTGACATCTGGTGGGAGGGCATTCCACAGGGCGGGTGCCACTACCGAAAAGGCCCTCTGCCTGGTTCCCTGTATCTTTGCTTCTCGCAGTGAGGGGACCGCCAGAAGGCCCTCGCCACTGGACCTCAGTGTCTGGGCAGAACGATGGGGGTGGAGACTCTCCTACAGTTGAACTCTCCACAGCAGAGATTTCACACATATATTTCTGATTCTCATCTTCTGTTCCCCAATAACTTATCTGCTTTTCTGAATGGGTGTGTGTGTCAGCATTTCTGCCACCTCCATGATTAAAGTTGTCTAAAAGACTTTGTTTTGCTAAGTGCTTCAGGGGTCAGCTTAATTATGGAAATTAAAAGTGTGTCAGTGCTAATTTCATTTCCATTAGCTTGTAAAGTCATATCATTATCATGAATTTAGCTTATAGAAGTTGAATATTCTGTAAAATAAAAATTCCAACTGCAGCTGTCAGTCTGCTGTTATGTTTCCGTAGTAGCAACTTGTGTTGTCTTGGAGCTACCATGAAGTGGAAAGCTTGCCAACAGAGCAGATCTTCCAGAAGCAAAAGCATAACCAACTAGTGTAATGTGTTCTGCTGCTAATATGATAGGCAGCTATTGATCCAACATATTGACTTTTCAAATGCTCACAGCAGTCTTGATATACCAAAGTCCTTAGGCAGCCAAGTCTTTGTCCACTGAGACTTTCAGCAAACAGTTCGCTCCACTACTTTGCTTTGCTCTTTGACTCCATATAAAGGCACAGCCTTTCCTGGTCTTCTGTGTTAGAGGTACTTCAGCAAACCCCTTTACAAACTAAAACGGCTCGAAATGTGACAACAAAACTGCAGCAAGAAACATAGTGCTCTCCAATGTTCTCTAGTGTTAAAAAACATGCTGCAACTACAGTTGTTATCATATGAGACAGGTGACAATGTGCCACACATTTCCTGTTTTTCTGCAGAGGCAGTTTTAGGGTGGCACAACTGGTGTGGTAACCCTGTGCCATGCTGCAGGGGGAACCAAAACGATGGAGGCACGGTGAGCCAAATCTTAACATTCCAAAGGGCGCCATTGAAATTTGAGAGTCCAAAGGCCTCCACTGTCTCCTGGGGTGGGGAACCTCAAGCCCAGGGACCAAATAACAACAACAACAACAATTTATTATTTATACCCCGCCCATCTGGCTGGGTCCCTCCAGCCACTCTGGGCGGCTTCCAACAAAACACTAAAATACAACAACCCATCAAACTTTAAAAGCTTCCCTAAACAGGGCTGCATTTAGATGTCTTCTAAAAGTTTGGTAGTTATTTTTCTCTTTGACATCTGGTGAGAGGGCGTTCCACAGGGTGGGCGCCACTACCGAGAAGGCCCTCTGCCTGGTTCCCTGTAACTTGGCTTCTTGCAGCGAGGGAACCGCCAGAAGGCCCTCGGTGCTGGGCCTCAGTGTCTGGGCAGAACGATTGAGGTGGAGACACTCCTTCAGGTATTCTGGGCCGAGGCCGTTTAGGGCTTTAAAGGTCAGAACCAACAATTTGAATTGTGCTCAGAAACATACTGGAAGCCAGTGTAGGTCTTTCAAGACCGGTGTTATATGGTCTCGGTGGCCGCTCCCAGTCACCAGTCTAGCTGCCGCATTCTGGATTAATTGTGGATTAAATTGTGGATTAAATTGTGGATTAAATGCAAAACCTCTAGTCCTGGGGACTCTCACAAGCTCACGCCTCTCCCCTCCGCTGGCCCCGTTACACATCCTTCTTGAGTGCTCTTGCCTGGATGAAACATGAAATATCGACTGTCCTTCCTTGGATGTTTTTGAGGAGAGGTTGGATGGTCATCTGCCATGGATGCATTAGTGGAGTTTTCTGCTTTGCAGGTTGTTGGACTAGATAATCCTTGGGGTACCAACTCTACAATTCTATGATTCTACGAACTACGGTATTATAGCATCTGTTGTTTCACTGGATGGAGAGATTTGGTGAGAGAGTGCAGAAGTCTCTCTTAACTGTGCACAAGGAAGTGCCACATCCACTGTATGCTACTTACATGCTTTTCTTGCAGCGCATTGCATGTATTTCAGAACACATTGCATGGATGGAAAGCTGCATTGCAATATTCAGAAAAGTGCAAATTTCAAAAAGTGGCTGCGTTGAGGTTCTCAGATTGTTTCAGAAAGTGCAAATTCAGGAGAGCCACCTTTGAATGAGAACTAAGTTGAATTTGTTCCTCATCCTTACCTGCCATTGATTAGCAAGCAGTAAATAAAGACTTCACTTGTCATATGTCAATGGTGCAGTGCTCATTTCTTCTCTTTCCAAAACAGATTTTATCTTGAACAATTGCAAACGCAGTAATAAAGTCCACTTGTGATATGCCAGGGGTTAAGTGCTCAGACGCTGTTCGAAGGAGATTTAACAAACTGAAGGACATTTTCCTCTTTCTATGTTCCTCCCAATGGAAACATGCAGATGGGGACAGATATTTTGAGATGTTTACATACTGTCTTCTCTCGTATATTATTTACTACAAAGCTCAATGACTAAGCTCTTTAGCAACGAAAGGTCAGATTACCGGAACACCATCTGAGCATTGAACCACTGGTAGATCACAGGTGAGCTCTTTATTACTGTGTTTGCAATTGTTAAAGGTAACATCTTTTTTGGAAACAGAAGAAATGAGCACTGATATACAGGGTGAGTCCTTTAAGTGAGGCACCGTGGATACAGAGCACACATGTTCCATGGGGCCTCTTTTAAAAGACTCACCCTGTATAAAGTGAACTCTTTATTTACTGTGCTATTGTTTAAGATAAAACCTATTTTCTGGGGGGGAGTACTTTTGCCATTTTTATGGACATTTATTGTTTGTTTACAGATAGTTGCCTTGGTGATATTGCCCTGTGTCGATTGCAGTAGCCATTGTATCACCACCCTGCTCATTGTTTTATTGATCAGCACAGCCAGAGTCAATGATGTGACACACACACACACACACACACACACACACACACACACACACAATGTATATACAATTCTTGGAATACTTTACACGTGCCCTTCTCTGGTGCTGGAAGTGAAATTCTGCCGGTAGCATGTTTCTGATGAGTGAAAGGGGCATGATTGAGAAGTTTTGCTTTTACGCAAAACCATCTGGTAATGGAGATGGGGAGTATAGTCCCATTTTCACCCAATACACCCCAAAGATGATAAATGGGTTATACAAGGGTATGTCTGTCAGAAAAAACACCTTTTTAGAATAGCAAAAAGTAGCCTTTTCTTCTTTTCTTAGTTGTTGAGATAAATGGCCTTTTTCTCACCAACACTTTCATTATCCTTGCAAGCCCATGATTATTTCTCTTCTTGTAAATGTAGCTTAACCAGGGGGCAGTGGATATGTTAATCCTACTAGCATGCATTTATTGTAATATTTGCTTTTCTTCTTCAAGTTAGCCCCAAAATCTCCTAATGCAGTATATAAGAGTGGGTTTCAGAAGTACACCTTTTCAGAATAGCAAGAAGTGGTTTTCTTTTCTTTTCTTACTTGTTAAGGGAAATGTCATTTCTCAACAACACTGCTATTAGCCTTGTAATTCCCACACTTACTTCTGGTCTGGTAAATGTAGCTTGATTGGGAGGGATGGTGGGAAGTATGTTAATACAGCCAGTATGCATTTATCGTAGTACATTCTTTTCTTTACTTTTCAAGTCGGTTAAAATAGATGGACTTCATCAAGTACTTAAAACCTAATATGTTCAGCAGAATACTCTTGATTACATAAAGAGCCTTAAAAATAAAAAAAAGAAGCTCCATAAAATTATTAGGAAGTGTGGCCTGCAAAATGTTCGTCTCTCAAGCAAAAAGTTAAGATAGACGCTGAAGGAGCGTCTCCACCCCCATCGTTCTACCCAGACACTGAGGTCCAGCACCGAGGGCCTTCTGGTGGTTCCCTCACTGCGAGAAGCCAAGTTACAGGGAACCAGGCAGAGGGCCTTCTCGGTAGTGGCACCCACCCTGTGGAACACCCTCCCACCAGATGTCAAAGAGAACAACAACTACCAGGCTTTTAGAAGACATCTGAAGGCAGCCCTGTTTCGGGAAGCTTTTAATGTTTGATGTATTATAGTATTTTAATATTCTTTTGGAAGCCGCCCAGAGTGGCTGGGGAGGCCCAGCCAGATGGGCAGGGTATAAATAATAAATTATTATTATTATTATTATTATTATTATTATTATTATTATTATTATTATTATTAACATATATGTGAGCTCCATGAGACTGCCTCATCTTACCTGGTCTCATGGTTGGTTTAGGTAGAACAGGACAGCACCTTCATGACCAATGTATATTATTTTACATTTTCTTACACTGAATCACAATTGCCATTTTAATGCCCATTTACCCAGTTTGGAGATATCATTCTGGAGCTCTTTATAATCCCTTTTTGTTCCTACCACCCTGAACAATTTGGAATTATCATCAGCCTTCGGCTGGTCATTTATGAAGAAGTCAAGAAAGAAGAGATACTGATCCTTGGGTGAAATCACAGCGCTTACATAACTTGTCTCCAAGACTGCCCATTTATTCTTACTTTTTCCTTCCTGATCTTCAGTTTTGGATCCGGCCCCTATCGGAAATATTGTTTTTTGGGCAAATTCCCCCCCCAAAATTTGGTGATCTTGCAAAAACAAAACAAAAACAGCTCAACAACTCCTCCCCCCCCCAAAAAAAAAACCTTTTGTGTCCAGATTTTCACCTATGGCAGGTAGGCAGAACTAAGTAGAAAAAAAAACATCGTCATGTTCTTCTCCCATATAGTTGTTGTGTACTTTTGCTGGGAACTGTCTTCCTTTTGGAAAAGGCATAAGGAGCCAACTTACCACTCAATGTACCGGTATATGGCTCCCCATATACACAGTATATATCTAGAAACCCTCAATACATGCAGAAATACTATACTCTGGTTCTGAATGAACAAATGAACTCCTGTTCTTGCTGAACTCCATGCATACCTCAAAGTTTTTGTATGATACCGGAGCAGTTGGATTTAGGCCACGAAGATTAAAAGGAGATTTGCTACCAACTTTTGCAGGATATAGACTATATCCAATGTGTTAAGAGGGAGAGAGGAAAACCTGAAAGAAAAGAGCCTTCCGTCTAATCTAGTTTTTAGGTTTCTTGTGAAAAGGGGATTTTTATGAACTTGATGTAAGTAAATGAAAAGGGTAAGTGGTCATTATCATGAAGTTTTGATAATAGACATTCAATGCATCATTTTCAGGCTCAATGACCTTTCACAAGTTCCATTTCACATCATTTACGCAGTCTTCTGGAGGCTCTCTGAAGATTTATTTCTTTTTTTAAAAAAAGTCTCCTGCAGCCTGAAGCCGTGAGATTCTACGATACCAGTTGCATTTCTCTTGTCCTATGTAATGGGCCTTGAAATTAAAACATACATACATTTTACAGTATAATAAACAATTCAGTCTCCAGACATTAATGCTCACAGTTTAAAACTCATCATGGAGCAAAACTTGATGAAAAGTGATTTCTGTGTACACAGAAGATTATTCATAGGTTCAAATGTGTGACATTTATGAGCCTTAAGGAATTTTTGGATACTATTTGAAAGGGGTTAATGAAATATTTTTAAGCATCTAGTTACATATCCCACACATTTACAGTATAACTGTAACTTTATGAGGCTAGCAAAGTCATTCCCTAGCAATGACCCATTTATGTCTCTGGACATAAATATGTCAAGTAGTCACCCAAATATCTGATGGCACAGAATCATTCCAAATTAGTTTGCTTTACTGAAATAACATGATCTGCATTAGCCAATGTGATCAGATTAGCCTCTTGCAGAGGTTAAACAGAAGCAAAATGAATGTGTGTGGGGTGGAGTTTGGAGTAACATCATCAGTTCAAAATAAACTTGCCATGCTCTCTCATTTTCCCCAGCGAAGGTCAGTCAGTGTTTTACTTCATATTAAACATATTCCAGGCAATCTCCTTTGCTCCATGCAATGCTGCTAAACCACACAGGTCCCTTGTGAATTACCATAACACAAATCTTGGAAAACATAGAATTGCAGAGTTGGAAGGGATCAAGAGACCTATCTAGACGATCAGGTGACAACAAAAACTGCAAGGTTTTTTAGCAGGGGCAAGAGCCTTGGTGGTTTAGACCACAGCACCACCCATGTCCAAAATCAACAAGCACACAATCACTGATAGGTCCGCCCACAATTGTGAGGCTCAAAGCAATGAAGATGATGCCTCCCCAGCTGTTGCCATTGGCTGTGGGTTTCTTGTGATGTCACAAAAGCACTTGGCAACTGAGTGGATATAAAGGCAGGCCAAGGGGAAAGCCCTTTTCTGTTTCCAGCAGGACACACCTGGCAATGGATGTGACATTCAGCACTGCCAGGTTTCTTCCGCTTGGAGGAGGCAAACTGGTGAACGGAAGGAGGCAATCCTCTGGCAGTGGGATGCTAGGGAGTGATAATAAGGCATGTTTTCTTGCTTGAAGGCAGCTGGTATCTGTGGTTGGAAGCTGGCGGACATCTCATGATGGACCTAAAAGTAGGTTCTGGCACAATGGTTCACCGTGACGAAAACCAGAGCAAGTTCCGTTAGAAATACTGAAATACTAAATCAGATGGATAGCAATGCGTAACAGAAAAAAAGTAGAAAGTTGGTTTAAAAGTATGTGAAAGAAATAGAAGTGGAAAGAAATTGCAATTGAGTAGATTGGAAGTCTAACACAAGGGTGGGGTGAGGGGTGAGGGTTGGTGGTGGGAAAAGGATTATGTGTGTGATTGAGTGTGGTTATGTATGAATATTTTTAAGGACTGTATGAAATGTATGTTTGTTTGTATATTCGTAATATGTATGTATTAATGTTGAATTATTTTAATAAAATAAATATATTAATTTTTTTAAAAAAGGAAACGCCAGTTACCTTCCCTTTGCAGTGGTACCTATTTATCTACTTACACTGGTGTGCTTTCAAACTACCAAGTTGGCAGGAGCTGGGACAGAGCAACAGGAGCTCACCCCTTTGTGGGGATTCGAACCACCAACCTTCTGATTGGGAAGCCCAAAAGGCTCCATGGTTTAGACCACAGCACCACCTGCTTCCTGAATAAACAAGCACACAATCACTGATAGGTCCACCCGCCATTGTGAGGCTCAAAGCAATGAAGATGATGCCTCCTCAGCTGTTGCCATTGGCTGTGGGTTTCTTGTGATGTCACAAAAGCCCTTGGCAACTGAGGGGATATAAAGGCAGGCCAAGGGGAAAGCCCTTTTCTGTTTCCAGCAGGACACACCTGGCAATGTGTTTGGAGTAGCATCATGCTGACAGGTTTCTACCCAGACCCAGATCTGCAGAGTGCCTATACATGTTTAAATACAAATGCATAGCACAGGGAGCCATTACCATGGTGCTTCACCCCAACACCCCTATCAAATATCCACCAGGAGCCAGGGGTGTAGGAAGGGGGCGGGGGGGGGGCGGCAGGTCACCCCAGGTTCCATCATGGAGGGGGGTGACAAATTATCAAGGAACCATTACTGCCCTACTAGGGCGGTTCATAAAGGACTTTTTTTGAAAATGCCTGCTCCAAAGGTCTTATCTTACTACACTAGGGATTATATAGCTATATTTGAAATTTCATGCATATCAGTTAATATCTTGACCCTCCTCCACGAAAATAGCTGTTTACTTGGCCGTTTTTCTATGTTGTGAAGGCTGAAAGTTCAGTTCAGTGAAGCACTTACTATTCCCAACCCTAACCCTGCAGAAAGCCATCTAATTAGATATTAATTTGATTTTGACATGTTTTTAGGAGGTAATTTAATTATTGTTTGATTTTATGTTATGTATCTGATGTTAGCTGCCCTGAGCCCGACTTCAGCCGGGGAGGGTGGGATATAAATAAAAGATTATTAATTATTATTATTAATTCCTTTGTAAGAAAATATGAAATAATGTAAAACCATTACAAACTAAGCTCATATTGGACGCCACTTCAGAAACCAAAGTCAAGGTTTAAATATGTCTTGTAATGAATGAAAAATTTAGCTGAATGGGCCCCATTTGTTTCAGTTTTACTTTGACACAAAATAGATGCCACAAAAAAGAACAGGTATAAAATGCTGTTTAAAAACAAGCACAAAACCTTTCTCAGCTGCATCCTATTTAATAGTAAGACAGAAAATCTTAAAATTTGTCTATCCCCAGGGATGAATTGTACTACACAGCTGGGGGAATATGCAGCCCAGTTTGACTCTTGCACAAAACTATGGAAACATAGTATGTATGATTTGCCATACACATAAACTAGAATTTTATTTAGCTCGTTTTTGACTTCCCTGAAAAGGCATTTTCTACAGCGTTTTGTCTTTTGTCTGCTTATTCTGCATAGCAATTAGTGTGTGATACATCCCGTGTTCACTTCACAGATTACTCCAAAAGATGAATTGCCTCCCCTTTAATTGTGTCCCTGACTGTTTCCTACTGCTTATGGTATCCCAGACTTCTGTACAAAACAAGCATTCTGCTCCTAATTTCTCTATGACAGATTATGCAGAGGATGTTTAGCACTGACAATTACCTCCTGGGATTAACCAGTCCTGCCCTCAAACTCTTTGTTTTTCTGGTAGATCATAAGAATAAATAACAAATAACAATGAAACAAAGTTTGTGCAAGACAGAAATATAAACCCCAGCTGGAAACCATTAGTTTTATGGCATATGTTATTTTTGTTTAGCAATTGAAGCAAAAAACCTCAACCTTTTCTTTTCTTTTAAATAGTGATAGCAGGCTGTAATATACTTTCTTATTCCTACCTGCCTACTATCAACTGAAGGGAAATATTTGCAAATAAATGCTTGTTTATCTCTTGACTAAGGCTGATGGCATAACTAGTGTATTAGAAGACATCTGAAGGCAGCCCTGTTTAGGGAAGTTTTTAATCTTTGAAGTTTTGTTCTGTTTTTGGTCCTCTGTTGTGAGCTGCCCAGAGTGACTGGGGAGGCCCAGTCAGATGGGTGGGGTATAAGTAATAAATTTTATTATTATTATTATTATTATTATTATTATTATTATTATTATTATGCAGTACAGTTTATCTAAGGTCTAACATTGCTTCTATACATTTCTTTCTCTTTTTTGCTGGCATTTTTGGCACTACAGGTGAGAACATGTCTTCTGTATATATGTGCAATAGTTGCTGATGTAAAATGGCTTAAAGTTACTATCTGCACCTTAGTCTAGCAGGCTCTGAAGTTCAGGGAAGTTTTTAATGTGTGTCATTTTAATGTATTTTCAATCTTTGTTGGAAGCCCGCCAGAGTGGCTGGGGAAGCCCAGCCAGGTGGGCGGGGTACAAATAATAATAATAATTATCAGAAAAGTCCTGAACTTAGACTGTGCCTGGCAAAATTGACTAATAAGATAAAGTGGAACTCTAAACCTTTCTCAGTAGTGAACCTCAGATAGAAAGGGAATAAAGGTGGTACCTCAGAGATATCTAAAGAAAATTACTTTACTTTTCCGTCAGCCACAATTCTATAATTATGCATGGTATTTGTTTTTTATACTGAGCAGCCACACCCATTTTGGCATTCTTCATATGGAACCAAAGAAAAAGTGGTCCCCCCCCCTCCTTTTCTTAAAATGGAAACTGGTTTTCCTTTTATCTCTGTTCTCAGATGAAAATGGCCTGGATCCCAGACTGATAACACACGAGCAAATGTGTGAAAGGATGGCATCTATAACTCCCATAACGTGAAAATGAAAGCATGTTTCTATCTTCCTATTCGATGATTCACACTATCCAAAACTATATTGGCATGATTTGGAAAGGTCTCACATGCTTAGGGACCATTTCATCACTTGACACTGTACTATTATATGTGTAGCCAGCAGTACTGAAAAGCTCCATATGTGTAACATAAATGTTTTAAAGCAGTCCAGCCAGGATTATTATTAATGCTATTGCTTCCTTTCCACGTTAAGCTGCTATTGGCTTTTTGGCTCCTCTCTTAAATGAGATATGACTGAGTGGAATAGTTGAAAAGGTACAAATCATTGCGGTTATAGGTTCTGATCCAGCAATCAGTGGCATATGCCAGGGAGAGCATGCAGAGGACATGGAATTTCATTGCATATTTATTGCATTTGTGATAGGCCACTTTCCTTCTTGATCTATGTAATTTCGCATCTAGCTCACCTCCCTTTTTGGCAGGCGAGTCACTTGACATCGCTGAGCTATGTAAGAAAGATGAGGGGAGGAGATAAGGCAGGAGGGATCAGGAGAGAGAGAGAGGAATGATAAGCATATGGGCTATATTTAATTTATTTTATTTTATTTAATTTATTATTTTATTTTCAGACAAATTATAACAATAAAAATGGAAAGGGATGTCTGCTATCCTATGGCATAAATCCCAATTATGAAGCCTGGCTCCAAATATATCTGAACGTCATTTCCCCGTGTTTTCCATAAAAAACAAAACCACAAACCTAATGCAATTCAAGCATATGCTAAACTTAGCTCTTTAAAACACTTTCAAGATTTTGAGCTAGATCAGATGTGGGGAATTTTTATTCTTGTTATTCTTGTTGTTGTTGTTGTTGTTGTTATGGTACCTTGGTTTACAATCGTAATCCATTCTGGAAGTTCGGTTGTAAACCAAAACAGGTTGTAACCCAAGGCGCACTTTCGCCAATGGGTTGTAATCCAACAAAAGGGGTTGTAATCCCCCCAAAAAAGGGACACGCACTTCCGCTTTTGACGTGGTTGTAATCCAAAATGGATGTAATCCAAAATGGTTGCAAACCAAGGTACCACTGTATTATTATTATTATTATTATTATTATATGCTGCCCATCTGACTGGGTTGTCCCAGCCATTCTGGGCAGCTCCCAACAAAATATTAAAACTGCAACAAAACATCAAACATTAAAAACTTTCCTGAACAAGTCTGTCTTCAGATGTCTTTAAAAGTTGTGCAGTTCTTTATCTCCTTGACATCTGATGGGAGGGCGTTCCACAGGGTGGGCGCCACAACCGAGAATACCCTCTGCCTGGTTCCCTATGACCTCACTTCTTGCAGTGAGGGAACCACCAGAAGGCCCTCGGAGCTGGACCTCGGTTTCCGGGCTGAGCGATGGGCGTGGAGACGCTCCTTCAGGTATACAGGGCCAAGGCTGTTTGGGGCTTTAAAGGTCAACACCCACACTTGGAAATGTGTTCAGAAATGTACTGGGAGCCAGCGCAGATCCTTTAGAACCGGTGTTATATGGTCTCACTCTCTGCTTATGGCATGATCCCAGGCCGTTTAGACATGTTGGCTAGGGTTGATGGGTCTTGGAGATAAGCAACCTCTAGAGGGCCAAAGGTTCCCTACTCCTGAGGAGGAAGGCATTGGCTTTAATACTTTTAGTCCAGGTGGTTAGCAACAAGGAATGCAGGAGCAAAATAACAATACCTGTATTTCTCATAGGACTGGCCCAAGACATTTTTGCACCTGAAGCAAACCACAACATGATTCCCCTCCCCAGCAGATAAGAAGGGGTGAGTGAAGATGTACATCAAGATCTGCTGCCTCTGTGGATCCTGTTGCCTGAGGCAGTAGCTTCACCTTGCCTTATAGGTGGGCCGGCCCTGCCTCCTTGCTCCCTGATAGTCTGTTGGAGCAAAACTAGGCAGCAAGTGAGAGGAACCAGCTATTGCTGAAGACTGCCATCTAGCCATAGAATTATTAAACCAGCACTACTGTGGTTTGCCTTCCTCAACGAAAGGCTCACTTAAAAACTTCTAGCCTGGATGGTAAGCAGAAAGGATGGGGGAAAGAGAAAATAACACCTGCCCTCCTTGCTCCCTGATAGTCCTACCAGCTCCCTGATAGTCTTGTTGGGGCAGAACTGTGCAGGATATAAGTGGAACCAGAAGTCACTGACTGCTGCTATCCAGTCAAAGAACTACAATGGTTACATACGCTTCAGGTTACAGACTCTGCTAACCTAGAAATAGTACCTCGGGTTAAGAAATTTGCTTCAGGATGAGAACAGAAATCGTGCTCCGGCAGCGCAGCAGCAGCTGGAGGCCCCATTAGCTAAAGTGGTGCTTCGGGTTAAGAACAGTTTTAGGTTAAGAACGGACCTCTGGAACGGATTAAGTACTTAACCCGAGGTACCACTGTATAAGACCAGCACTTCTAAGGCAAAGGGGCTTTTTGTGTGAGTTGAGCTGTCTTAAGGCACTTCTTGGTGAGGGTCATGGGTGGCGGACAGTAACTTGGACGAGAGGCAGATTGCAATTAGTACATCTGTGGGACTGATTGCTGGCAATTTGTGTCTTTATATATAAGGTTCTGTCAGTGAATGGTTTATATTGTCTCCTGGGTACATTTTTATTGAGCAGAAGGAGTGACTGGTGGTGGCTGATGTGGGACATAGTGGAACGATTGGATTGATGAGGTGGGGTGTGTGGTAGAAACAAATGAGTGATATTGAATGAGTAGTAAGCATTGTATGATTTCTGTAAATGTTAGGAAGGAAGTGTGAGTGCTGAATTTTGTGAGTCAGAACGTGGCTTTGTAGGAGGGAAACTTAATGTTAGATTATTGCAATGTGTTATACGTAAGGCTGCCTCTGAAGACAATTTGGAAACTTCAGCTAGTGCAGAATTCAGCGGCCAGGTTGCTCCCCGGAGCAAGACGGTTTGAGCATATTACTCCGATCCTGGTCTGACTGCACTGGCTACCAATTAGTTTCTGGGCCCAATTCAAAGTGCTGGTTTTGACCTATAAAGCCTTAAACGGCTCAGGACCTCAATACCTCAATGACCACCTTTTTCCATATGAACCTATCCAGACCCTGAGATCATCTTCTGAGGCCTTCCTTTGTGTGTCTCCTCCACAAGAGGTCCGGAAGGTGGCAACACGAGAGCAGGGCCTTCTCTGCAGTGGCTCCCCATCTGTGGGATGCTCTCCCCAGGGAAGTTCACCTGGTGCCTTCACCAGGCGAACCTAAAGTTCACCTTTAGGTGCCAGGCAAAAACATTCCTTTTTAACCAAGCCTTTGGTTGATTTGATTGACATCCTATGCCCTTTCAAAATGTGGCTCTTTTTTGGGGGGGTGTTATTGGGTTGTTGTTTTTATTTTGATTATATATATTGTGGGTTTTATGTTGATCTGTTCTGTGAACTGTTCTGAGACCTCCAGGTATAGGGCAATATATAAATTCAATAAATAATTTTAATATTTTGTATTTTAATATTTTGTTGGAAGCCACTCAGAGTGGCTGGGGAAGTCCAGCCAGATGGGCGGGGTATAAACAATAAATATAAATAATATAATAATATAATAAATAATATATAAATAATAATAATAGGCTGAAGAGGGAACAGAGACATAATTTTCAAAATATGCTGCTATGTGTTAATGTTTTGAGGAGGAATTCATTGTTTTATTGTATTTCATTGCATTCTATGGCAGTCAGTTTCTCAGTTTCATTGTGTGTGTGTGTGTGTGTGTGTGTGTGTGTGTGTGTGGTGTGTGTGTGTGTGTGTGTATATGTTATGTACTGAAGTTCTCACACTGGGCCAGCAGGGGGGTACTGTAGATAGTTATGCAAATGAAGGTTCGAAAGTGATGTTCAGTGATTGGATAGTTTGTATGCAAATGAAGGATTGAAAGTGACGTTCAGTGATTGGATAGTTTGTATGCAAATGAAGGATCGAAAGTGACGTTCAGTGATTGGCTAGTTACAGAAAATGGTCACTGTTGCATTCTAGTGGAGCTCTATATAAGCAGGCTGGCTGAGCTCCTCAGTTCAGTTCTGTTCCAGCTTACAAATAAAGAGCTGCTTTGGAAGAATCGCTGTATCGTCTGATATGTTCACCCACAACTTAACAATATATATATGGCATTTCTTATTTTGTAAACTGCTTAGAGACTGTCTCAAATATGAGGCATATATAATTATATGGGGGGGGGACACAACAGTGGTGTGGCTTTGTGTAAGGCAGATTTTTCTGTTCCTATATCATTCATGCTTTCTGCCTTTACCACCTCTATATTGACAACCCTTCCAATTTCTTCCTTTTGCTAAACATTGTGGTGGCTCCATTATGAGGTTTATACATTTCAGTGAAGTGGATTATTGATCTAAACTAGCACCAGAATGGGAAGAGATAAGGAATTAAAAAACCTCTTGCATCCTTGGATAATTTGATATTCACTTACCAGTACTTGTAGCATATTCTCAGGTAATGAGACAGATTTATGCTTGAGCAGAAATTGTATTTTTATCGCTTTATAGTGAATGAAAACCAAGAGTGAATCATAAAATTAATCTTAAAATTTTAATGATTTTTGAGGAACAACTTATAGTGCCACATTTATTTTTCAAAAGGAGCTGCTCTCATTTACACTTTCAGCTAAATCTCAAATAATAAAAATAATGTATTCACACTCTTCCCTCCAGGGATTAAAGAGAAAAAGGCAATATTTTAGTTGAATATTGACTTGGTTTGTACAAGAACTAAGTTATGACATACCTGAAGCTGCATATAACATGTGAATTATGAGTTAAATAACTTTAAGTCTCATAATTACCAAAGTAGCTCTTTTTCAAATCCTCGGTACGAGCGAATTCAAAATGTGAGATCTATCTAGTGGAATATCTGATTTTGTTCTCTCCTTGAAGGGCATCTGCAGTATAATCCTAGGTATACTTCGCTGGAAGCAAAGCCCATGGAGTATAATGAGTTTATATTCTCATGTAAGCTGACATAGAAGATGGTTGTGTCACAGCTGCCATACAGTAAAGAAAAGGTGCGCACACACACAAACACACACACACACACACACACAGAGAGAGAGAGAGAGAGAGAGATGGGAAACAGCTAACATGTTATGAGTTCGTTTTTGATATGTCCAAACCTGTACACAGGAGTAAGAATGTTTGTATTTTCACCTCTTATACTGTACAACTTGCTTAAGGGAGTCATGCATATCTAAAGAGCTCCTTTTGTGGAATTCTGATGGCTATAAGACACTTCTTTAATACTGTCACCCTAATGATCTATGTAGCATAACAATGACTTGAAACTGTGCTACAGACTCACAAGTAGAGCACTTTTCCAGCATCTGACACCATACTCTTTAAGTCAGGGGTGCCCAAACCTTTTTCAAAGAGGGCCAGATTTGATGAAGTGAACATGCTTTTTTTTACAATTTTACCCCAAAGATTTTTGGGATTGAAGTTGTTGAACTTTGGGGGGGGGGATTTTACCCCAGGAAATAAACTGCCACAGAGGCTGGATTAAACCAACTGGTGGGCAAGATTAGGCCCCCGGAACAGACTTTGGACATGCCTGCTTTAAGTGAAGATGCCAGAGATTGCTTCTGGGAACCTATGCATTTGCAATATTGAGGTGATGATAGTGTGTGTGTGTGTGTGTGTGTGTGTAAAAGGTAAAGGACCCCTGGAGGGTTAAGTCCAGTCAATGGTGTGGCGCTCATCTCGCTTTCAGGCCAAGGGAGCCAGTGTTTGTCCACAGACAGCTTTCCGGCTCAAGTGGCCAGCATGACTAAACTGCTTCTGGTGCAACTGAACACCATGACAGAAACCAGAGCGCAGGGAAATGCAGTTTACCTTCCCGCCACAGCAGTACCTATTTATCTACTTGCACTGGTGTGCTTTCAAACTGCTAGGTTGGCAGGAGCTGTGACAGAGCAACGGGAGCTCACCCTGTCACGGGGATTCGAACCACCGACCTTCTGATCAACAAGCCCAAGAGGCTCAGTGGTTTAAGCCACAGCGCCACCCACTCCTTTACCTTTTGCGCGCGCGTGCACACACACACACACTGCATGTTAGCTGAGTTTTCACTTCCAGTTTTCAGTTCCAGGAGTTGAACTTCCTGTAACCATGATATAGCGTCCTGTGACACTTTAAAGGAGAGCTTTACAAACTGTGTGTTGCGACACATTAGTGTGCCAGCAGCAGTGTGTAGCTGTGTCACATGAACGCTCCCGGCGCTCTTCCTGGCACTGGAAAGGGGTTAATTTAACCTTTGGTTTGCTAGGAAAACTTTGTCCATTTGTCCATTCATTTGTTTTATATGAGTTTGGATTGCTCTCTCCACATGGTCTCCAAATTTGGCATGAGGGATGGCAGACTGAGTGGGACGCGGGTGGCGCTGTGGGTAAAAGCCTCAGCGCCTAGGGCTTGCTGATCGAAAGGTCGGCGGTTCGAATCCCCGCGGCGGGGTGTGCTCCCATTGCTCGGTCCCAGAGCCTGCCAACCTAGCAGTTCGAAAGCACCCCCGGGTGCAAGTAGATAAATAGGGACCGCTTACTAGCAGGAAGGTAAACGGCGTTTCCGTGTGTGGTGCTGGCTTGCCAGATGCAGCTTTGTCACGCTGGCCACGTGACCTGGAAGTGTCTCCAGACAGCGCTGGCCCTCGGCCTCTTGAGTGAGATGGGCACACAACCCTAGAGTCTGTCAAGACTGGCCCGTACGGGCAGGGGTACCTTTACCTTTACCTTTATGGCAGACTGAAAGGTGTGATGTGACTTCACCTGTTTTTGGTATGAGAGATCACACTCACAAATGACCCTATCCCAGGGGTCAGCAACCTTTTTCAGCAGGGGGCTGGTCCACTGTCCCTCAGAGCATGTGGGGGGCTGGACTATATTTTGAAAAAAAATAATGAATGAATTCCTGTGCCCCACAAATAACCCAGAAATGCATTTTAAATAAAAGCACACATTCTGCTCATGTAAAAGCACACTGATTCCCGGACCGTCCATGGGCCGGATTGAGAAGGCAATTGGGCCGCATCCGGCCCCCGGGCCTTAGGTTGCCTACTCCTGTCCTATCCATTTACCAATCCCATTTTTGTCTTTTGTTGTGAAATGTTCCCAGGCAGTGATGGACACTCCTTGCTACACACACACACACACACACACACACACACACACACACACACACAGCGTTTGACCACTGGGCTTAGAAAATGTTTTTCATATTTCTTGTTATAGTTGACATACAAACATGTCTACTAAGCTGCAATAAAGAAGCCATTTTTTTTTAAAAAAAGCAATATTTTACTTGAATTTATCGCATTTGTTCTTCTTTCAAAGTGCAATTAATTCTCATTGGGTCCTTGCAGAAATTTACAGAATGAAAATTGCTACACATTTTCCTATGAGTGTTAAACAAAGAATGTAGAAATGTGTTCTTTGGAGAATCCATTGTTTCTCTGCTTGCTGGAAAATTAATCCAAGAACATCATAGGATTCTTTGGTGGGCAAAAAACCAAGAGATTACAATCATTAACATGCACATTTCCCCAAGTTCTAATCACTGGCTAATTACAGTTTAGTGTCTCTTGGAAAAAAATGGAGCACATCAAGCAAAATATAAAAAGGACTTTTTTCCAGCTTTGTAAAACATAGCATTGAGATCTGAAAAATAAATTAAATTTGAAGACTCTCACTCACATTGAATATATAAGCATAGGTTTAAATTATAATTTAGATAGGGGTGTTGTTGTTTTTTAAACATGCATATATGTTTGTGTGCACATGCCTGAAAAAGTTTGATGAAGAATAAAATAAAGTAATTTACAATAATATAAAGAAAATTACTGTCAGAAGAGGCTAAAGTTTTTTTAAGTAGAATTTTGATAGAATTGTCTTAATTGTTTGCTCATCTTGCAAAAGTAATATGTTTATCAAGGAAAAGAAAAGAAAAAATAACCCCCCCAAATCAACAAACATAACATTATTTGAAACAGCACAGAAGCTTCTACATAGCATAGGGGATTGAATTATTATAATTTTTTTAAAAAACTGCATGCAGAAAATAATGTTATAACTCAGTCTTGCAATCAACACAGATCAAAGCTCAAGGAAGAGTCTTTAATTTCCAGTGATCTCCCTCTTTGCATCTTCATCTCTTCCCTCTCAGCAGTACCAAATGTTATTTAGGAATGAATAACTGCTGTGGCTTTTGGAGTGTCCAGAGTGGTATCTACTAACCGCTGTGGCTTTTGGAGTGGCCAGAATGCTGCAGTTGGAAGTTGGGGTCAGGTAAACCATGTTCCATAAATGGAAGACTGGTTGTGATTCTTAGGATCCAAGCCAAAGCTTTCATGGGCAAAATATTTGAAAGGATGCAAGTTGACTATTCCTTTTGACATAAGGGTGTGGTTCACACACATAGGATGTGATCTTGTACATTTATCTATTAATTATTTCCATTTTTCAATCATTTCCCATAGAATCAGTCATTTCCCTTGGAATATCTCAAAGCAATTGCATAAGAAGTTACAACTACAATAGGAACAATGACAAAATTTCATATATAAAAACAATTCTAAGGGAACAAAATGAAAACACTTTCATAGGTACAAACAATTTCAAATACAATAGACAGATAGGCTGAATAAAGATCTTCATTGAAAAGGCTTGTTGAAAAAGAAAGGTATTATAAAGAGGTGTCAAAAAGACAACAGAAAGGGGTCAAACCATCGCAAGAGGTACATATAGCTATTAATGATAAATTAACATGTACTGTTAACGTAAGATGGGGAATATGCAGGAGAAATGATTTTGAGGATATATGGAAGGTGTTTGTAGAATTTGTACTGTTAAAACAGAAAGGGGTCAAACCATCGCAAGAGGTGTTGAAATTTCAGGAGGTTGGATAGTTAAAATGGAATGTTCTCAGTGGTGGGGTGCACATTTTTATTCTTATTTATTTATGATGATTACTTCGTCAAAAAAAGAATGTATTTTAAAAGAATGCAAATAAATGTATAAAATATAAATAAAATAATGATTTATTTTTTTATTTTTTAAAAAAGACAATGGAGACAATGCCTGTCTGATATGCACACTTACTTGTGAATATGCCCCGTTTAATTCAGTGGGATTAATTTATGAATAGATATGCATAGTGTTGCACTATAAACCTTTTAACTTCGCCACATTGAAAGGCTTGCGTATCCTTGGGATGAATCCTTTCCTCCCTCTTAATTCTAATTAATCATTATATCGGCACCAATGCTAATCCCAATTAAGGATAATCAGGGTTTCCACTTGACCAGGATCTGAGACTAGCATTAAATTGTTGCTTCAAATCCTCTTTAAATGGAAGTAGTTAAATTAATTCTAACTATCGTGGACATTCATTCCGATGTAGCATTTAACTGAAGTTACAGGACTTTGTTTCAGGGTGCGTTATAGATATACTAGGCAAATTTTTCTTTATGATGATCAAAATTGGTAGCAATTTTTCTTAACACTACACAAGTGGGTGGGTGGCAAACCATAACTTGGGTGTCGTGTGAACAAGCCCTCTGCTGGCACATTCCTTCTCCCTTCCTAAAGATTTGGCATCAAACCATAGTTTCTCAACACAGTCCCATTTCCCTTTTAAAAGCACATAGTTCCTTCCTCTCCTTCGTCCTCAAATGCTCCACTGTGCTGATTTGCAGTATGCCAGGTAATGTTACTCAGTGGCCCATGTCAGGGGTCAGCAAATTTTTTCAGCTGGGGGCCAGTCCACTGTCCCTCAGACCTTGTTGGGGGTCGGACTATATTTTGAAGGGGGGGGGATGAACAAATTCCTATGCCTCACAAACAACCCAGAGATGCATTTTAAATAAAAGGACACATTCTACTCATGTCAAAACAGGCTGATTCCCGGATTGTCTGCGGGTTGGATTTAGAAGGCGATTTGGCCGGATCCGGCCCCCGGGCCTTAGTTCGCCTACCCATGATATACGTCAGGCTTCCTCAAACTCAGATGTTTTTAGCCTACAACTCCCATGATCCCTAGCTAGCAGGACCAATGGTCAGGGATGATGGGAATTGTAGTCTCAAAACATCTGGAGGGCCGAGGTTGAGGAAGCCTGATGTACATCTTCTGAGTTGCAGTTGTTCTTGATGCTACACCTGTCTGTTTCTAAAACTTAAGGGTAGGAGAGAATGTGTTTTCAGGATGGGGAACAAGCAGGGAGGACCTCTGGGGACAGGGGTAGACAGCACAACAGGTAAGATGAAAGAACCATGATGAAACCAGGTATGATGAAACCAGCCATGAAAGAACCTTCTCCCTCTCCATATTTTGATCTAGGTTTGGGCGCTTTCACAGATTGCCTCTCCTTTGAAGTGGGCTTTTTGACCAGGCAATATCTTGAGCCTAGCCTGGGAGAACTTCATCACCATCCCAACTTATCACTGAATTTGAAGCATCATTTTTGTTCATGGAAACCCTGGTGTGCTTTACATGGCTTGAGATTCTTTTCTAAGTCTAAATTTTGGTTTTTCAGCTAATTTTATTGGTATTGAAAATCTTAGCTGGGATTGAACCTGTTCTGTATACCAGAGGGTGCTTTCTTCCACATCACCCCCCACCTTACTGAAATGCAACCAGCCTTTGGAAGGGACTAGCAGAGGCATTTTGTGATATGGCCTGGGGAATTGCCTATTCAAAGAAACAAGGCAAAAGCTGCTGGAAGACATTTGATTTAGACAACTTAGATTACTGGTATCTGACTGTCTGGCAAACTGCTCTTCTCGAAAATATCTCCCACAAGTTGAAAGTAGCTAGATGACATACGGCAAAAGACAGATTTTTTTGCAGTATTGTTTACAACTGAAGATGCCCCGTGGCCATATGATATTCCCTCCTGTTTGTTGCAAGGTGTTGATTTTATGAAAGTACATATAGGTAGACATATGTTCTTTACCTTTATATTTCTCTTGGATGACTCGTAATTGGAAGGCAAGGAAACAAGGATGCTAATATTTCATTCCTTTATTTTCTCATCTCGTAAGTCTGTATGCAAATTTCTTAGTTTAAAGAAATACCTACTTGCCACACAAAAAAAAATTCGTAATAGTTTTGTCTCCTACTGGACCTTATGTTACATATGATTTTAGTGCTCCCCCACAACCATCTCCTTTTATCTCTGTGTAAAGTTCCCCCTTTTTGCCATAATTTACAAATTTTAACAAAAACTCCAGATGAAATAAAAAGCAAAAGCACTGCTGGGTTAGTACGAGACTTCAGGCTAACCTAAAGCAGCTCTTTCGTTCCAAGCAAATCACCTAGAAGATGCCAATGATGAAAATCTAAGAAACTATTTGTATTCTCTCCAGCTCTTATGCATCAGTAAGTCAGAAAAAGAATAGCTAAACAACTAAGCTTGGTCTCTTCTTTCTGTTTCTATTTTTGAGCATGGTTCTGAATGGATAGGTCAAGGGCTGGGGATGGTGCCGATTTTGCAGCAGAGCCTATAGATCTGTCTTCTTGGAAATGTTAAAATACTGGCAAGGCTGGTAATCCTCGTCTTCCTGTACGAAAGTGACACATGGCTGCACTTGGCTGTGATTTTTGGCACCACAAGCCTGCAGAGGGGCCAAGAATGCAAACTGTAATTCCCAATTCCCAGCTGCCTTTTCTGTTTGCCCAGTGCCACTAAGTATATGTAATATCCTGGCCTGCATAGATAACAGGCAACTACTGCTACCAGCCACTCCTTTAATTAGGACTGTGTAGAGCACTGACAACATATGAAAGTTAATGAGACAGAAGGTGGCAAGGAAAGAAAGGATGTTCTGTTGTTACAGTAAGTGGATTGCAGCCCAGAAAAGCTGAGGCTTGCCCAGGCTAGCCAATCGCCTCCCATATGATGGTGGACAAGGCTATTTTACCGATTCCATAGAAGGAAGCAAATGAGGATATTTCTTACAGGTTTAATTCTGGGATTTCCTAACCTTATACCACATGTTACTCCCACAAATGCATTACATGGAAACTGTAGCCAGTACAAAGTTCCAAGATCTTCTGAAAGAATGGGGTTTTCTGCCATGGCATTTGCCAAAAGATTCTGTTGCCAATCTAATAGAAAACCTAGTTCCCTCCCATTATAAGAATAAGGCTTGAGATAGAGTGTGGGTTGGGAGAACTCCTTCTGATGGGAAAAAGCTCTCTCATTACAGGCAAAAATACTCTCAGTGTGATCTTGGTCCTAGGGTATGATCTGAAGCTACCACACTGGATACAAGATCTCTTGGGTGCAACATGTTCTGCTACCTTGTGTCCATGATGGAAGAAAGATGGAATATAAAATGTTACTGTCTTACTACAAAATATATTTATATAGAATGGGAGGCCAGGTGTTGAGATTCCTGCATTCCAGGAAGTTAGACGAGGGATCAACTCTACAGTTCATTGGTTTAAGAAAAAGTTCATCATGCCACAGTTCAAACAGACACCGGCAAGCAGTCACATGAACCACAGAATGACAAAAATGGCCACACTAAGCATTTTTGCGGGTGGTGCTGTGGTCTAAACCACCGAGCCTAGGGCTTGCTGATCAGAAGGTTGGCAGTTCGAATCCCCATAACGGGGTGAGCTCCCGTTGCTCGGTCCCAGCTCCTGCCCACCTAGCAGTTCGAACGCACGTCAAAGTGCAAGTAGATAAATAGGTACCACTCCGGCAGGAAGGTAAACGGTGTTTCCGGGCGCTGCTCTGGTTCGCCAGAAGCGGCTTAGTCATGCTGGCCACATGACCCAGAAGCTGTACGCCAGCTCCCTCGGCCAATAAAGCGAGATGAGCGCCACAGCCCTAGAGTCGGTCACAACTGGACCTAATGGTCAGGGGTCCCTTTACCTTTACTTTAAGCAAGTGAATGAGTTTGGCAGGCAGGCAGGTGGTGCGAGAGAGCAGGCTGGTAGAGAGATCAAGCGAGAGGACAGTTGAAACAATTTTGGTGACTGTCTGGATATTCCAGTTAATGAGGGCAATCAGTGACTGCATTGGCTGAGATTAACTCCGAGGAAGTGTGGCTGTCATTCTAAGTTGACTTTGTTTGCCCTCAGTGATATCACCACCTAGGATAGTCTAGTTAGTTACATAGTCCAATGACTTCACCTTAAGCTCACTGTATAGGCCCTTACTGGCTGGGATCACAATGTAGAAGAATGTAGCATTCAAACTAAATTCAGATTTCTTTCATTGCGGAAAGAGTTTTTAATTTCCATTCCATTGAGTCTTCATTTGCTACCTTTTCAGTAGCAGAAGCAATTACCTTGTTAACTGTAGAATGCAATTAAAAATAATATTGGTCTGTATGTTTTAAGACAATAAAGTTTTAATTTCCTTTAATGCTTATGAATGATTAAAATCTATGATTGACAATAGGCTGATTAAGTAGTTATAGAGGAAGTGTAATAAAGGCAGAGATAATCCATGCTTTCTGACAACCCTTACGGCAAACAGAGCATTGTTTACTAGCCACAAAAGTTTATTACATATGGATAGAAGAACGCTGAGAAGAGCTGAATGTGCTCCTGGAAAGTTAAGGGGAAACAAATCAGTGGATCATTCCCGTGTTCTTTTCTGTCTAAGAAATCCGGCTATCTATGCAGAGCTAAAATCTCTTCGGACAGGATAAGACAAATCCTTGCACAGTAAGAAACATGCAAGGTGAGGAAGTTATTAATGGAAGTAAAGATGATCCATCTCACAAACTACTGAAGCTCTTGCACAAAGGCAGAGGCAGGTAAGTATTGCAGTACCTTATCTCTGCTGTTCAGCATGAATCCTGTAACTCTAACGCCAACTACAGCTATCGTACAAATTATTCATCAGTCAAGAGACGGCAGAAGCTGAAGAAATAACCACATGGTCCAAAACATCCCACCCACTGGGACTCTTAAACATGCTAATTATTAGGAGGAATGATTGCTTTTTTATTTAGATTAAATAAAGGCAGCTATTTCTAAGTAGTGAAAAGTCAAGACAGACACAGAATGATTCATGGCCGGCTAATGACACTAAAGATTTGATCAATAATAAAATTTGTGGAGCATGTTAATTTAATGTTTAGTGCAAACTTTAGTTATCAAGATTTATAGCATTCTTTAGCAAAGCTGGCAAACAAATACCAGATGCTAAAAACTTCTTCATTAAATGCTGTTGGGTTAAATCGTCTCTTGGAATTATTTGTGAGCTTACATTTGAAAAACAGTGGGTTTGAAAGGACCAGATGAAAAGACTTATTGCCTCATATTATAAAAGGGAGGGAAATTGCTGCAACCAGGGGGGATAGAAACTAAAAAGAAAAGGTGATAAAACCTGGTAAACAGAGATGATAATGATAAATGATAGTTTAAAAATATAGCCTGCCCTTGATCCAGTGCCTCGCTTTGAAATGTTAATTCAGATGTGATGCCATTCATGAAGCATAAGGCCTCTGGATTTTTGTCTGACTCCAAAAGCATGTCATTTTCAAGGTACTCCAGTGCCACTTTGCGGCATACCTTTTCTTGTGATATTACTGTTGGGCGGGAATGCAAACAATAAACAGAAAAGCAGCTATAAGCAATGCTATTTTTCTACAAAAAGAGGTGCTGGAACTCACCATGAACACCTCCCTTGTTCTCTTATCATGGTAATGGCACCCAACTGAAAGGTACTGGAACTGAGTTCTGGTAAATAATGGCTGAAAAAAAGCCCAGACTATAAAATCCAGCTACAACACAATCTTTTGAATAAAATAAGATGTGCACAGACTACACACTTCAGTGCTGGGATAACAGAGGGCTTGAGGGCTCTGACTCATTCAGCCATCACAGGAAGAAACAGGAACTGGTTACAAATTGGGGGAATAAGGGATGGGACTTGTCGACATCTTTATGGCACCCCAGCTGTAATAATGCTGGCCTCAAGTGATAGCCAAAGCTCTCAGCAGGTTCAACATGTGTTTACCCTACCATCAAAGGAAAAGCACAATCAGGTTCTGCATACCAAACCCAAGGTTGATGTTTGTGAGCCTGGAGACCCCTCATGGATGGCCCAAGAGTCTGATTCTTTCAAGGGACCAAACACTTTCTGTTCTATGTTGCTGTTTAGTCATTTAGTAGTATCTGACTCTTCGTGACCCCATGGACCAGAGCACTCCACGCACTCCTGTCTTCCACTGCCTCCCACAGTTTGGTCAAACTCATGCTGGTAGCTTTGAGAACACTGTCCAACCATGTCTTCCTCTGTCGTCCCCTTCTCCTTGTGCCCTCCATCTTTCCCAACATCAGGTCTTTTCCAGGGAGTCTTCTCTTCTCATGAGGTGGCCAAAGTATGGGAGCCTCAGCTTCACAATCTGTCCTTCCAGTGAGCACTCAGGGCTGATTTCCTTCAGAATGGATAGGTGTGATCTTCTTGCAGTCCATGGGACTCTCAAGAGTCTCCTCCAGCACCAGAATTCCAAAGCATCAATTCTTTGGCGATCAGCCTTCTTTATGGTCCAGCTCTCACTTCCATACATCACTACTGGGAAAACCATAGCTTTAACTATAAGGACCTTTGTCGGCAAGGTGATGTCTCTGCTTTTTAAGATGCTGTCTAGGTTTGTCATCGTTTTCTCCCAAGAAGCAGGCATCTTTTAATTTCGTGGCTGCTGTCACCATCTGCAGTGATTGTGGAGCCCAAGAAAGTAAAATCTCTCGCTGCCTCCATTTCTTCCCCTTCTATTTGCCAGGAAGTGATGGGACCAGTGGCCATGATCTTTGTTTTTTTTTGATGTTGAGCTTCAGACCATATTTTGTGCTCTCCTCTTTCACCCTCAATAAAAGGTTCTTTAATTCCTCCTCACTTTCTGCCATCAATGTTGTGTCATCTGCATATCTGAGATTGTTGATATTTCTTCCAGCAATCTTAATTCCAGTTTGGGATTCATCCAGTCCAGCCTTTCGCATGATGAATTCTGCATATAAGTTAAATAAGCAGGGAGGCAATATACAGCCTTCCCGTACTCCTTTCCCAATTTTGAACCAATCAGTTGTTCCATATCCAGTTCTAACTGTAGCTTCTTGTCCCACATAGAGCTTTCTCAGGAGACAGATGAGGTGATCAGGCACTCCCATTTCTTTAAGAACTTGCCATAGTTTGCTGTGGTCGACAAAGTCAAAGGCTTTTGCATAGTCAATGAAGCAGAAGTAGATGTTTTTCTGTACTATGATGCCTGCCAAATGGTCCATGGAGCATGTCAGGAGCAGAGCAACTGAGAAACGAACCAGCACTTCCCACCAGAAAAGCTCCTCAGGCACCGAAGAGATGGAACCTGGACTTACAAGGCCTCAGTTATGTTCCAGCTTTCATGGGAGAAAACTGTGCGCACAGATTAATCAAAAATGCCAAAACTCACTGCCCATTTCATGTATTTCTGTTTGCCAACAGGTATGCATTTTATGTATACCTGTTGACAAACAAACAAACAAATATCATGGCAAAAGCAGAGAAATGCTTGCCCACAGCTGTGTTTATTAAGACCTCTCCAAATTATGTTTCACTCTTTTCACTGTACTGTGTTTAGACTGTACCTCTTCAGAATGACTGAATGTCTTTCCATGCAAAACAAATACAGCTAAACAGAAATCTAGCATACCAGAGAGAAAGCTAGGCTGCCACATCATCCTGCTTCTCCACTAATATCTTTAGAATAGAGGCCCTGTTTCACATCACTCCACCATCAAAAGTGTGGATTATTAGAATACAAGACCTTCTCAAACACAGCACTGGGAATGTGGAATTCCTCCCCTGTGAAGTTCATCAAGTACCTTTCTTATTGACCTTTCAGCATCTACTGAAGACTGTCCCATTTTGATTTTTTACTGTTTGTTTCAAGTTGCTTTGATGAACTTTTGAGGCATAAAAGAAGCTTATAAGTATATAAGCATATGCAAAATATAGGGTCTGGATTTCATATGAACCTTTCTGAAATGGTACAGCCCAAATCCAGGTTTGCCATCTGAGCAGAAAGCTAGGTCTCAGTTTAGATAGGTTTCTCTCCCATCTCAGTGATCAGATGGATCAGCAGTACTATAAATAGGGTGGGATGTGATTGAATCCCAGTTCACATCTTTTCAAGTGGGTCTGTAACTATCCCACTCCTTTTCAATGAATGTAAAACCATCCTTGGTTGCTACACGTGGTTTCAGCTGTCTCTATGCTAATACACAGAGTATGGGAAACAAGCAAGACAAATTTGAGCTATTAAAACAGGTTGGAAAATATAACCTAATAGGCATTACTGAAACCAGGTGGGATGAAACTCATGACTAGAATGTAGAAATTCAGGGGTATAACTTGTTCAAAAGGAATAGGCCAAACAGGCAGGGAGGAGGAATAATATTAATGTATAATATTAGAACGTATAATGTGTGTGTGTATGCTGTATATGAATATGTATGTATGTATGTATGTATGTATGTATGTATATGTATGTATGTTTCTGTGTATGTAACATGCATGTTTGTGTGTATGTAACATGCATGTTTGTGTGTATGTAACATGCATGACTTGAAGACAACTGTAAGCATTTTTTTAATTTCTATGTTCTTTTATTTTAAACTAGAGACAGATAATGAAATTTATGACACATAAAAACATGTTTTATTCAAAATTTGACCTTTGTTTGATTTACCTCTTATTTGTTCCATTGTAAGGAAAGAAGGGCTGCTTAAGTCTTCCCAGAAGATGATGGGCTTGTAATGCTGGTATGGCCTGTTTTGCATTGTATTTGACATCTGTACTCATAGTAATTTTCATTGTGATTTTCATTTTCCATGTTCCTGCAATTCATTTTTTTCTTTCAGTATTTGCTTTGTCTAAGAGGGCTGAAAAGTTCTCTTAGTTTCTTTTGTAAATAGAAAAGTTTACCGTGTAAGTGCAAGTTTCTCCCCAAAGCCCAGCACCCATCATCAGTTCCAGACAACTAAATCTTCATTATTGCCACAGTCATGAAGAGTGAAGGTGCTTTATCTAGAATCCCTGCCTAGAATGTATTATGTCTCCTACTCTCACCAGCTTGATGCCTTGCTCCGGATACTCCAGCTGGATGAGTATGTAAGGGAAAACAATTATCTGATTTTAAACAAGGCACACTTTAAGCAGGAGAAATAAATTGATGTTAATGCAGTCATACCTCGGGTTACAGACGCTTTGGGTTGCGCATTTTCGGGTTATGCACCACGCCGAACCCGGAAGTAACGGAACAGGTTACTTCCGGGTTTCGGCACTCATGCATGCGCAGAAGCACTAAATTGTGCTTTGCGCATGTGCAGAAGTACCGAATCACAACCCGTGTGTGCGCAGACGTGGCGCTGTGGGTTGCAAACGTGCCTCCTGCACGGATCACGTTCCCAACCTGAGCGTCCACTGTAGTGGTGTTGTGAAAGAAGGGAATGGTTGATGGGGTGTAGGCCTACTACCAAGTTTTATGGAATGGTAACAACTAAGAGGCCTCTCCTAACTTCAGAACTTTTGGTCTGCCCTTTTAGACCTCATGACCAAGAGGAAAGATGACCTGCTATTTTCTCTATGCCTGCCTGCTTCTGATCTGCTGTCAGTTTACTGATATTCAGTACACCCCATGTGTGTCACCAAGAGATATACAGCCTCTCCAACCCCACACTGTAAAGGCGTGTTTCAGAAGGCAGTCCTCTGTTTGAAGGTATTTCAAAGGACTAGTCCCCTGTTTGAAAGAACCCTATACTTTAAGGGCTGTCCAGTTCAAGTCTGGTTTACAGATAAAGGGCCATAAAAAGAGAAAGCAGAGGCCATGAAGTTGTCTGTCAACAGTTAGGATCTGGGTCTTCCTCACTATAGTGAGATGTATTCCTATTTAAATTAATTATTTCTACATTTAAATAAAATTTGGTGGTGCATAAATGGACACCATGCACCCTGCTTTGTCGGTCTGTCACTTAAAGATTTTTTTCGCCCCTCCTTTGCGACACCCTCACCAATTGTAACTTTGAGCTTAGCCTGACTGAGTGGGCCTGTATTGCAAGCTGCCCCTATTTTCATGGGCTCCTTTTCCTTTGTTGTTACCCCTAAAAACAGGGTGACCTAACTGAAACCAGCTCCCAAAAGCCCAGGACTAGAACTCAGAAAAACCAACAAACTCATATTCAATTTCAAATTAAACCTCTGAATCACAACAACAACTTACCTGTTTTACTTTTAGGTAAAAGTAAAGGGACCCCTGACCATTAGGTCCAGTCGTGGCCGACTCTGGGGTTGCAGTGCTCATCTCGCTTTATTGGCCAAGGGAGCCGGCGTACAGCTTCCGGGTCATGTGGCCAGCATGACTAAGCCGCTTCTGGTGAACCAGAGCAGCGCACGGAAACACTGTTTACCTTCCTACCAGAGTGGTCCCTATTTATCTACTTGTACTTTGACGTGCTTTCGAGCTGCTAGGTTGGCAGGAGCAGGGACTGAGCAATGGGAGCTCACCCCATCGCGGGGATTCGAACCGCCGACCTTCTGATCGGCAAGCCCTAGGCTCTGTGGTTTAACCCACAGTGCCACCCGGGTCCCTTTTACCTGGGCTTAAAAGCCATATATTTTAATTAGAAGACTGGTGCTAGGTGAGCAGCTGTTTTGACCCAGCATTTAGCTGATAAATAATGTTCAGACACTGATCTTGAACAAGGAGGCTCTGCAGCTTTAGTAGTTTTAATATGGCTACCACATGAGCCCAGACCTGCAGTACTTCAGATAAATTGTCCAGAGCGCCATTGCCAAATTTTGTCTAGGAAATTATGATGGATTATTGTGTCTCAGCAAGTGGAGCAGCTGGAGCAAGGGAGGCATGCATAACTGCAATTTTGGCAAAATTCAATTAATTTGTCTTATATGGATAGACCTGGTCCTTTACACGGCAAGTGTGCAAGAAATGAAAGCTTAGCAAACTGGTCAATTGAGCCAGACTTTTTGAGCTGATACATATGTTCCCAAGGAACTTCAGCTTCCTCCATACAATGAAACCTCAACAATGCGTAATAGCAATCTAAGCATAAAGGCTAAGCTACAATAGAGACTAGAACTCAGAAAACATAATAGGCTTTTTTTAAAAAATGAGTCGACTCAGAAAATGTATTGTAAGGCAACTTAAATATCCTTCCATTGTACCCTTGGGAAAACAAGAGAATGGAAACTGGCAATCTAGTTCTTCTGAACTATCATCACTGAGGAAGAATTTACAAGGTAGTTCTCCTGAAGGATGAGGGAAGAAATGCTGTCTAACTTGCAACTCAGCAGAGAGATGTCTCTATTATTGCTGCAGTGCCAAGATCCCGTTGCCTCCTTTGAGCCACAAAACACCAGAAGTAGTCCCAGATGTTTTGGGACTACAACTCCCATCATCCCTAGCTAACAGGACCAGTGGTCAGGGATGATGGGAACTGTAGTCTCAAAACTACTGCAGCCTAGGACCATTGTACCTACGGGACTGCCTCTCCTGGTATGCCCTGCGCAGGACCTTAAGGTCCATAAATAGCAACACTCTAGAGGTCCCAGGCCATAAGGAAGTCAGATTAGCCTCAACCAGGGCCAGGGCCTTTTCAACACTGGCTCCGGCTTGGTGGAACTCTCTGCCTCATGAGACCAGGGCCCTGCGGGATCTGATTTCTTTCCACAGGGCCTGTAAGACAGAGTTGTTCCGCCTGGCCTTTGGCTTGGAACCAGCCTCTCTTTCCTTTTTCCTTTCTCCTTCTGTGATGGAACTCCTATTTGGGGACTTCCCTGGCTTTTTTCTGGCCCACATAGGACCAGTCTGAATAGTTGGCCTTGGTGAAGATTTGACGTTTTCTTCCCCAAAACATGATCTGGGCTTTCACTGAAATGAGGCTGCATTTTAAGATGTACTTTAATCCTGTTTTTAAGTTGTATTTTAATCAATTGTTTTTATACCTGATGTTAGCTGCCCTGAGCCCGGTCTTGGCCAGGGGGGCGGGATAAAAATAAAATAAAATAAAATAAAATAAATAAAATAAAATATAAAATAAAATAAAATAAAATAAAAAACATCTGGAGGGCTGAGTTTGCCAATGCCTGAACTAGCTACATAGATAACATTGTCTGACCATCTCTTTCACTTTCATGGGATCTCTGCAGTGAAGCTGCTTGAGGACCACAGCAGATAACACCCCTCTCTCACACATCCCTACACTGTACCTTTTCAGAGCCAGACCCCCGGATTGATATGAGTCACAAAACATCTCCATTACCATCTCTAGGCTGCAGCCCGGTCTAGGTTAGAATTGGACAGGTAACTGAAAGACCGTGAGCCAAGTATTTTGGCGATTGTACCGTTCCTGTCTAAGAAGCGTGCCACTTCAGCAAGACGAGTGCAAATCCAGTAAACTCAGCAAGAAAGGCTTTATTGTAGGGAAGTCTAATGCATATTCGCCTAAGGGTGAATATGCATTAGCCTTAGAAAAAAAGCTCCTATTGATTTAAGCTTCCTTGCATGCTATGGTGTCAATGGAAATAGGAGGGAGAGCACACCAACCATTAGACTTTTTTAAAAGCTGATGTGCTTCCAAGTGACATATTTAGCACTGCATGTAGCCTTAGGAGAGAAGAAAAGAGCTATTAAACAGTATCTGTATATCTATCATATTATTATTCCATAAGTTTTATACCAGAGTGCTACTGTTTGGTTGCTTTCTGTACTTTAAATTTCCATTTCCATAATTCAATAAGCAGTTTATTGTGCCCAAAATTCTTTCATGCAACGTTATTAATCAATGTGTTTTACTATATTACTTTCTTTTATGATCCTATCACAGCATGTAGAGTACTTAATCAATGAGAGAATAGACAAAATGTGTAAACTTTCGCTGACCTGTGCTTGTGTCTGACAATAGCATTAATAATTCACAGTGAATTACAGGATATGCGTCTATTAATACTTTCAACTCTACGGGAGATAACTGGTTTGATTCGCCTACAAACAACACCATTAATTTGAATATAAGACTTATACAGGAAATGGGGTAACATATAAGCTATACGGCAAAACCATTAAAATCTCTCTTAATTATAAATACAATGGGGAAGACAGATCGAAATAATTTGCATATAAAGAAATGGTGCAATATTTTTGCAAGCTCTAAATAACTAAAAAGAGCATCACCATACGTAATTTTAGGATTTTGCCTGTTTAACGCCATTATAAAGTTGTAGTTACATGAGTACCCACTCCAAAATCATCATCTTTGTCTTGACATTTGACAGTATGTCAAGAGTGAAATGAACAAACAAAGACAAGAAAGTGTTATCAGGTATAAATGCACAAATATAGAGGGTGTCTAACTAAAATAGAAGAACAAAACAAACATTATGTTACTGCTACTTCAATTGCCATGAATGTTATGGTGAGAACATTGGTTTCTTAAATGGTGTTGTGTCCCGGTACGTTTCCGAGCAAAATTCAAAGTGCTGGTGCTGACCTTTAAAGCCCTAAACGGCCTCGGCCCAGTATACCTGAAGGAGCGTCTCCACCCCCATCGTTCAGCCCAGACACTGAGGTCCAGTGCCGAGGGCCTTCTGGCAGTACCCTCATTGAGAGAAGTGAGGTTACAGGGAACCAGGCAGAGGGCCTTCTTGGTAGTGGCGCCCGCCCTGTGGAATGCCCTCCCATCAGATATCAAGGAAATAAACAACTATATGACATTTAGAAGACATCTGAAGGCAGCCCTGTTTAGGGAAGTTTTTAATGACTGATGTTTTGATGTATTTTTAATCTTTTGTTGGAAGCCGTCCAGAGTGGCTGGTTTGCTTATTCTTTGCAAGCCACTGATTTATCTAATCTTCCAGACACCATGTGGAAGACTGTTCAAAAGTCTTCTGGATTTAAATTAATTTCTTGGTTCATATGCGGCATGCATTACAATACAATTTAAGACCAGATACGTGGCTGGTGGTGACCAGTGATGGGAGGAGTCTGTAATGCAGGCAATCCATAACAGCAAGCAGCAGTCTCACACTGCAACCGATGAGAGGATCCCTTACAAGTAGCTTCTCCCTGTCAGAAAGCAGTACAGAATTGTAGTGCCTTGACTAATAAAACATGTCTCAAGCTTCAGCGCTTCACATCCACTTGGGTCAAAGTCTGAGCAACCTCCACATGACTTCTCAGATTACTGTTTCAGAAGTGCCCTGCAGAAGACAGCAATGCCTGCCTACCTACAAAGCAACAGCTGCTCTGGGGTGCAACTTGAGTTGAATATTAATGTAGCACCCATTTCAACTCTCCAAACGGGTTTCATTTTCCACTCTAAGAACAAAGAACATAAGTAGGCCTTCTGGGTCAGGTCAAAGGTTCATCGCATTTACCTTTCCACATTGGCAAACCAGATGTCTCTGGAAATCCCACAAACAGGCAGTACAAATGACAATAGTTTTTTCTCTCTTCAGTTTGTTCACCAGCAACAGATAATACTGCTTCTAAACAGGGACACTCCATGTATGCTTTGTGTCCAGTGATAGATTTAATTTTAATGAATTCCTCTAATCATTTTAAATATCCACCTAAGGTTACCATGCTCTGTAGCAGTGAAGAAGAAGAAGAAGAAGAAGAAGAAGAAGAAGAAGAAGAAGAAGAAGAAGAAGAGGAGGAGGAGGAGGAGGAGGAGGAGTTTGGATTTGATATACTACCTGAAGGAGTCTCAAAGCGGCTAACATTCTCCTTTCCTTTCCTCCCCCACAACAAACACTCTTTGTGAGTGGGGCTGACAGACTTCAGAGAAGTGTGACTAGCCCAAGGTCACCCAGCAGCTGCATGTGGAGGAGCGCAAACCCGGTATGGCGTTTGCCTCCTAGGATGGGTCATAAGGAAAGGGTTAAAATAGGTGTGATGTGATTGGCCAGTGAGAATGCAAGGGGGGAATAAAAGTTAGAGTGGGAGGTTTTGAAAGTCAGTTGAGTTGAGTTGAGTTGAGTTGAAGTGCAGTTTGGGAGTTGAAGAAGGAAGAGGGAGGTTTAGGTGTGGGTTGGTAGAGTTGTATTGTGAGAGAGTGAGAGGAATTGTTAGGTGGAGTCAGATAGATAGTTGGAATAATCAGTTTGGAGTTGTTAGGAACTAAGAATACGAAACTGTCAAGAAAAACTAACTGAAACCATAAGTTTGTTCCTGCATTTAAAATAAACTTGATTATTTGTTTATGTTAACAACTGACTGGACTCCGTGTGTTCCTGTGAGAAGCAGGGTGGTGGCAGCGGAAAAAGCTATCACAGAGGCAGCACAGGGTCAATAGACCGTCAAACATCCAGGGGCCCTGTGTGTGATCGCCACACCCAGTTCCCCAGATTACGAGTCTATCGCTCTGAACCACTACACCACACTGGCACTGAACATTCATGATGCGTCTCTCCTGAAGCTACTCACAATCAATTCTGTTAAGTAACATTAACCCAGTTGAGGCATTATGCCTGAACAGGAAATTTTATTCTGTGTTGAAGGCACAGGACCTCTCAGTTCCTATTCCACCATCTTAATTGGTGAAGATCTGGAAGAGGCCATTTAAATGCATGAGGCCATCTAAACGCATTTGCAGAAAAATGAGTAGAACCTTCTATGTGATTGGGAACCTTAATAAAGCAAGATGTCCACTCTTGGGAAGTCTTCTGCTCATACTGAAAGGAAAGCAAGTAGACTCCCCCTTCAGATCTTCCCATGAGAAAGTATGCCCAGATGATGAGGATGGGGACAATCTGAATGGTTTTCCTGTACACCCTACTAGAGCTGATATTTCCTCTCTTTTTTGAAATCATTTTTATTAGTTTTACAAATAAAAAATAAAAATAAACAAAGGGTAATAAAGAATAATATACAGACGTACCTCGGTTTGCGAACTTAATCCGTTCCAGAACTCCGTTCTTAAACCGAAACCGAAGCATGCTTTCCCTAATGAGGCCTCCTGCTGCCGATGCCCTTCCACTGTTCGGATTCCATTCTTAGACCGAGGTAAAGTTCACAAACTGGGACACTACTTCCGGTTTTGCAGAGTTCGTAAACCAAATAGTTCGTAAACAGGGCTGTTCTTAAACTGAGGTACCACTGTATATATCTATATAAAGAGATTCTTGGAATCTCAGGACTTCCCCCCATCCCCTCCATGGGGTCTCATTTTAAACATCTACTACTGCATATTCATCCATACTTCGATGTTTATATCAAACCATATTATCCATAATAATTTTTACACTACAAGTAAAATTAAAATTCTGCTTTTGTTTCCATCAGCTTGCAGTGGTCTCCTAAATAACTTAAATTTCCCCATTCTTTTATAAAGCTTTTGTCCTCTTGGTTTCTGAGTTTTCTAGTCACTTTTGCCATCTTGGCATAGTCCATCAGCTTGGTTTGCCATTTTTCTCTGGTAGGGACTTTCTCTTCTTTCCATCTCTGGGCTAGTAGAATCTGAGTGACTGTTGTTCCACGCATAAAGAGTCTTTTCTCCTCCTTTGGTATGTCGGCACCTATAATTCCTAATAAAAAAACAACTTCTGGTTTCTTAACAAAAGTTATATCCAGCATTTTCTTCATTTCATTATATATCATCTCCCAGAAAGCTTTTATTGCATTACAGGTCCACCACATATGATAAACGGTACCTTTCCCCCCCCATACATTTTTGCTAACTTAGTAGGAGTCAAATACCACCGGTACATCGTTTCCATGTAATTTTCTTTCAATGTACAACATGCCGTAAATTTCAAATCTGATTTCCATAACCTGATATTTCCTGTGCAGGCCTTTTGAGTATTAGAATTTTGAGAGGCAGTCTCATCTCTCTTTTTTATGTTTCCTCTTACATGTCTAATTTTAATATTAACTTGTGCCATGTATTTCCATGGGACAGTTTTCTTCTTCTTCCCTGAACTAAAAAGCCCACAAACAGTTCAGCTTTCTCCAGCAGTGTATATGATCCAACCCCTTCTATTAGTTTCATAATGGTGTTGCTGTAGACCAGCCAAGCCAACGCTACAGCAAATCTGTGAGCATCCTATTGCATCATAGTCCTGCATTTCTATATAGCAGAATAGACAATCCAGATAGATCTCTAAATAACCCATACATTATTGGCCAGGATTCTGTGAAGTCATTGTTTCTTTGATTTTTTTAGAAGGCAAGAATTGACTATGGATTATTCCTCAAGTAAAATGAGAGCTGGTTTGAAATGTAACATTTATACTCACATTAATTTATTTTTTTAAAGTGCTCCCAGAAATCCTTCATTATGTAATATGTGGAGAATTTATCCTCTTAAAGTATTAACAAGTTTTCTGGCTAGTCTTAACAGGGTCTTTTTCTCATGGACAGTTTCAGTGGATGGGCATTTATGTGGTAGCTTTAAAAGGTAAGGCAAATGACCCTGATTTCACAAAAAAGAAAGAGAGTAGTATCCCAAAAAAGAAAGAGAGAAGTATCCCATTTTTGGGTGATATATCTGAACAGTTCCTAGCTTGGAAGAAGATCGCTGACTCCCATTCCATTGTTACAGAAGCTCTTATTTATTCTCATTGACTATTTTCCCTCCATTACACTGTATCTCTTCAGAGCTATAATTAGCAATGTGTATCAGAGAACAGTGATGACACACATTTCTAGGCTAAAATTACCTAGCATTGTGTCGAAGTAGTAATCAGCAGGTAGTGATTATCTTCATACACAATCATGTGCAAGGTATCTTATTTTATATCTTTTATTCTTCATTCAGCTGATATAAATGTTAGGGATTTTCCTGTAGATATTTGTTAACATTTGTTTTTATTTAAAATTAATCAGTTTTATCATATCTTTGTTTCACTTTCAGCAATAGTTCAGATTCCTCGATAGTATTAACAGGTATTTGACAACAAACCACTGAGTAATATTGAAGGTAACATGCAAAGGATAAAGGAATCCATTTCTATGGCAGAAAGAACGAATGAGCGAAAGAAAGAAACACTGCAAAATGAAAAGATGTAAAAATGTAAGAAGCAAAATGTGCAAAATATCATTGGTTGTTACCATTTCACTACAGTGGTACCTCGGGTTAAGTACTTAATTCGTTCCAGAGGTCCGTTCTTAACCTGAAACTGTTCTTAACCTGAAGCACCACTTTAGCTAATGGGGCCTCCTGCTGCTGCCGCGCCACTGGAGCACTATTTCTGTTCTCATCCTGAAGCAAAGTTCTTAACCTGAAGCACTATTTTTGGGTTAGCGGAGTCTGTAATCTGAAGCATATGTAACCTGAAGCTTATGTAACCTGAGGTGCCACTGTATTTAGCAGGAATTACTGAAATTTCACAATGAAATTTCACAGTGTTGGTCATTACTAAAATACAAACAGAATTACCAAATTTCTAGCTACTCCCAGTTCCTGCACCTTGAATAACAGCTTGATCTACAGGAGGGTTGGGTAACTTGTGGCCTTCCAGATGTCATTGAACTACAACATCCTTCATCCCCCATGGCTAGTCACTTCCTGACGCTTATGGGATTCGGTGTCCAATAACACCTATAGGTTCTATAGGTTCTCCCTCCCTGAACTATTGGTCAGTAGCATGCAGAGGTGAATGACATCAGGACATCAGAGGAGCTGGGGCTGGAGATACATGAGGAGGAGGAGGAGGAGCCAGCCAGTTGTTGGGGGGGCTGGCCCACTCCCAAAAATATTGGGGGGGGGATGGCTTGACCCCTACTAGGCTGCAGCATTGCTCAGCCAAAGGGCAATGTATCTTACAAAAAAGAATCTTATGAATCATTACTGATGTTCCTTGTATTATGCCAATTCTATAATCATGCACCTTATACAATTGTGTCAAGTTTGTGCAACTAGTGTCATGGAATTCTACTCAGTATTGATCCAGAGTAGATTCCACTGAGCCTTGGGCTTGCCAATCCAAAGGTCAGTGGTTCGAATCCCCGTGATAGGGTGAGCTCCCGTTGCTCAGTCCCAGCTCCTGCCAACCTAGCAGTTCGAAAGCACACCCAAAAGTGCAAGTAGATTAATAGGTACCGCTTCGGCAGGAATGTAAATGGCATTTCCATGCGCTGCTCTGGTGTCAGTGTTCCGTTGTGCCAAAAGCAGATTAGTCATGCTTGCCACATGACCCAGAAATACTGTCTGTCGACAAACGTCAGCTCCCTCAGCCAGTAAAACAAGATGAGTGCCGCAACCCCAGAGTCGTTCGCGACTGGACTTCAGTGTCAGGGGTCCCTTTACCTTTACCTTTAGATTCCATTGTATAGTTAAAGTAAAAACTTAAACACATTGCAGGATTCCCAAAAAATAGACCAGAGACAATTGTATTTCATCCAGCAGAGCTTTGCAGCTATTGAAGGCAAATGAGCATCAATGGTCACAGATCCAATACATTCAGAATTGGCACTGTCCATAAGAAATCCAGTTGCAGCAGACGTAACTTAAACTTACAATAACTTATAATAAGACTAAACTTAACACTAAGCATCCTGTGTACAGAACACCACACCAGAAGGAAAAGAGATAGAAAGAGAAAGTGAATCTGAGGCTCCTTCTGGCCTTACTTTTATAGTCAGCATGACCTTGACAGAAGAGATAAGAGAACCAGTTTAAACCAGCTGTACAAGTTTCTCTGAAGCTATAACCCAAACATCACGAACCTTCTGCTTGTTTCTTTCACACAGAGAAGCTTCCAGAACCCTTTTGACTTAATTAGAATAGGAAAGATTTCTACACAATACTTTCTGCACTAAGAAATGCAAACTGTCAACTAGGACCCAGATTCATTTAACCTGAAGTCAATGCAAGAACTCCTGCTAAACAGGGTCTCCTTCCTCCTCTCCCTCCGAACCCCTGCCCCTTCTCCACATTTGCTCTGGAGGATCAAAGAACCCCCAGAATAGCTCACAAGGCAAGGTGAGGGGGATAAATTCATCAGCAGAAATGCTTGCACTGACGGAACAATCAGAAGAGAATGATGTTGAATTCGTCTCATTGTGCTTTCCAAGATTCATTCACGGAGGTTTATCCAGTTTGGAAGTCTACCAGGGAACTAGATATCAATGCTTAGATGTACTTATGTCCACAAATGTATCAAAATAAAATGCACTCTCTTCCTCTAGAACTGACAGTTGCTAATCACATATTTTCTTCCCCAAACTTCTCAAAGATGCAGCAATGAATGGAAGTCTAAAATTCTGCTTTCGTATGGTGCGTTTCAGCCACAAACATATGTAAACAATTACGTTTACATATGATTAAGTTTAAGCATCTACATTTTGGATAAATATCCTAGTGGGTACTGTACATTTTGGCCAGATGGCTGTCATTCAAAGTTCTGCACAACACACACACACACACACACACACACATATATTGATTAAATAAGAATTAATACAGTCTGTGCAAGAAAAAGAATAATAAACAAAGCACTGGATTTATAGTGTCATTGTGACTTTTCAAGTGAATGCAGCCCACCAACCATTTTCTTGGGTTTACTTTCTTAAACTGTCTTGCCAGGTGAATGACAGCCCCTCTGCTTTTCAAATCCAAAGCAGGCAGCCAACCCAGAATATTTATAAAGCCCCTGGTGGGTCACCACACACAGCTGTTAGGCTACTTTCTGCTTTGTGGAAGTTGCACACGCCTTCATTAAATGCATGTAGCAGCATGAGGTGACAAACAGGAAAGCCAGCAGGCAGGCAGGAAAAATATAGCTGCTAAGTTTGCCCACTACAAGTCTATCATTTACTTAGAAAACCTTTGATGTATTGCTACAATTTTTGCCAGCGAGTTTTCTGTTGTACATTGGGTATAGGCAGCACTGAGGATCCCTTCTTTCTTGAAGGCTTATAAATAGCTTGGTGCAACTATTGGCTGAGAGGTTCTAACCAACTGAGTGCTGTTGCTACTTTTCTCATCTTGTCATATATTGTTCATGTTTCAACAAGAAAGCCATGGCTTCTGTTCGGGCTGAGCCCCTAAAAAGCAACGAATGAGGGATTCCCTTAAATCACCACATTAAAATAATGTCTAACTGTGGAACATGTCACAAGATACTATGAGGCAGAATTTGTATATTATTATTATTACAGTGGTGCCTCGCAAGACGAAATTAATTCGTTCCACGAGTTTTTTCGTCTTGCGGTTTTTTTTGTCTTGCGAAGCACGGTTTCGGAAAAGTTTTGGAAAAGCTTCAAAAATCACCAAAGTCTTCAAAAACCTCAAAAAAAGGCTACCACACCGCGTGCTATGAGTTGCTCCTTGAAGTCAAGTTGCAACTGTATTAACGGTTTTAAGAAAAAGGAAACAAACTTGCAAGACGTTTCCGTCTTGCGAAGCAAGCCCATAGGGAAAATCGTCTTGCGAAGCAACTCAAAAAACCAAAAACCCTTTCGTCTTGCGAGTTTTCCGTCTTGCGAGGCATTCGTCTTGCGAGGTACCACTGTATTATTATTATTATTATTATTATTATTATTATTATTATTATTATTATTATCAGGCTTGTGCTCCTATTATTCTGAAATGATTTAGCAATTGCACCATAATCATTGTTGCTTATAACATTAATCTTCAAAACATTGCTGTGAAGTAAGTTATTGCAAGTATGATTTCAGAAAGAAGGAATTGAGGTAGGAAGGTACTGGTTTGTCCAAGTGCAGCTGGTAGGTTTATGTGTTATGTGTGAAGAAAATTTAAAACTTGGCATATTTACTATACCACACCTGATCTCAGAGATGCCTTGCACACAACATTTCCCCTAAATAGGAACAGTACTTTTTTCTGGGTAGACTCAGGGGTACGCATACTCCTAAACATTTTGTGAATCTAATTTTGGCCTCATTGAGGGGCAGTATTTCAACATGAGTAGGATAATGAGAGTACCCCTAAACATTTCTTTAGAAAAAAAGAACTGAATAGGAATATACTTGTTTTCAGTTAAAGACACATAGCTACACTGTGTTGTTGTTGTTTAGTCGTTTAGTCGTGTCCGACTCTTTGTGACCCCATGGACCAGAGCACGCCAGGCACTCCTGTCTTCCACCGCCTCCCGCAGTTTGGTCAGGCTCATGTTTGTAGCTTCGAGAACACTTTCCAACCATCTCATCCTCTGTCGTCCCCTTCTCCTTGTGCCCTCCATCTTCCCAACATCAAGGTCTTTTCCAGGGAGTCTTCTCTTCTCATGAGGTGGCCAAAGTATTGGAGCCTCAACTTCAGGATCTGTCCTTCCAGTGAGCACTCAGGTCTGATTTCCTTAAGAATGGATGTGTTTGATCTTCTTGCAGTCCATGGGACCCTCAAGAGTCTCCTCCAGCACCATAATTCAAAAGCATCAATTCTTCGGCGATCAGCCTTCTTTATGGTCCAGCTCTCACTTCCATACATCACTACTGGGAAAACTATGGCTTTAACTATACGGACCTTTGTTGGTAAGGTGATGTCTCTACTTTTTAAGATCTTGTCTAGATTTTCCATCGCCTTTCTCCCAAGGAGCAGGCGTCTTTTAATTTCGTGACTGCTGTCACCATCTGCAGTGATCATGGAGCCCAAGAAAATAAAATCTCTCACTGCCTCCATTTCTTCCCCTTCTATTTGCCAGGAGGTGATGGGACCAGTGGCCAGCTACACTGTAGGACTTCATTATTATTTCCTTTACATCACTTTACTTTACTTAATTTGTATATGACTATCCAGTGTGTGACTGCCAGATTTGTAAAAGAAAGCATGACTGAGTACCCTCAGAATTATTGTGAAAACACAATTTTATGCATGTTTGCTCAGAAGTAAGTCCCACAAAATTCTCAAGGAAGTGAGTTTAGGATTTCAACATAAAGAAGATAAAGTAGCATTATAACCTGAGCCATAGGTGCAGACTTTAAAAGTTAATATAGCTCTGAAATTAATCATTAGTTGCCACTGCTGTTTAATACTTTTCAGTTCTCCAACATACACAATTTTAAAAGATTTTCTGTCTCTCAGAGAAAATCCTTTTTTAAAAAATGAGAAGAAAAATAGTCAGTGACAACTGAGCTGGAAACAGACAACTTCTGTTTCCCCCCCGTAACGTACATAATCATGGATTATTCCACCACAATTATTGCTTTATGGTTATACACTGTTTTAAACACATCTTAGAACATTTCAATAAAACAAAATGGCATAGGTTAAAGTGTCCCTATCCATCCAGAACAGAAGTACAAGACCTCAGATGTTACTAGAGGCTCTCTTCTGTTCAATGGCAGATAATAAATTGAAGGCAGTACCAGAGGCTATGCACTGCAGTAAAATATTCAAATAAAACTTTGCCAGTAAATTTTACCTGGCTAACTATACTTTCTTCAGGGCCTTTCAGCAGAGGTTGTTTAAAAAAAAAAAACAAGTTACAGAGAACAGCTGTCAAATGCTACCTTATGGAAGTTTGGAATAGTTTACTGGAGAAGGGTTCCGTTCCCACTTTTCTGTTTTAATTTAATTTAAGTCAGATAGGCATGTTAAAGTCACAGACATGCCTTGTGAAGTGTGGGGGGAATGCAAAATTAGGCATCTGCCTCTTTAGAAATGTTGAAAAGCGGAAAGGACTGTGCCATAAGAGCATAAGAGGAGCCCGGCTGCTTCAGGCGAAGGTCCATCTTCTCCAACATTCTGGTTCCCACAGTGGCCATCCTTGAAGTATCTGAGAAGACCACACTCAGATTGTGAGCACAATAGCTCTGCTGTTGGTCCCCACTAGTTGGTATTTAGTGGCAAAACTAGCTCCTTTGTGGAGGTTCCTTACAGTCCTTGTGACTAATAGTAACCAATAGGCCCACCATGCCTGAATTTGTCTAATCCCCTTTTAAAGCTATCTAAGCAAATAAGCCACACGGGTGGCACTGTGGGTTAAACCACAGAGCCTAGGACTTGCCGGTCAGAAGGTCGGCGGTTCGAATCCCCGCAACAGAGTGAGCTCCCGTTGCTCAGTCCCTGCTCCTGCCAACCTAGCAGTTCGAAAGCACGTCAAAGTGCAAGTAGATAAATAGGTACTGCTCCGGCGGAAAGGTAAACGGCATTTCTGTGTGCTGCTCTGGTTCGCCAGAAGCGGCTTAGTCATGCTGGCCACATGACCCGGAAGCTGTACGCCGGCTCCCTCGGCCAATAAAGCGAGATGAGCGCCGCAACCCCAGAGTCGGTCACGACTGGATCTAATGGTCAGGGGTCCCTTTACCTTTAAGCACGTAAACCTCACCATATCCTAGAGATGGAGAAGGAATTCAACTGAGTTCACTTTTGAAGTCATATCTACCAAATCCACACATTCCAAAACTCTACGGAAAAACAGCAATCTATGCTCTAAATGAAGAGAGCTCCAGAGACTTGATCCTTTCCACATACGAAGATGCTCCATTTGAGTTCCTTCATATTTCCCATGCTCTTTTTGAGATGGGGCAATCACAGCTGCATGCAGTATTCCAAATCCCAAATGTAGCCGCCCCATAGATTTACATAAAGACATTACAAGGCAGTTTTGTTTTCAATTCCTTTCCCAATACTTCCTAGCATGCGATTTGCATTTACCCTAAAACTGTCACAGTCTGAGCTACCTTTCTGCCGCAACTCCAAGGTGTCTTTCTTGGTTGGTCAGCACCTGTTCAGACTTCATCCAAGTGCCACCCCACCACTGCCAAGTTGTTGTTGTTTTAAACAGATATTTAAAGACCCAGTTCTACATGCAAATGGAATATATCCTTGGCTATCGAGACGTAACTTGCACAGCATTTTCATTCCTACACGGAACAGTAATTCTAAGCTAATGTGTTTTGTTTGTGTGTTTTTCCCTTTCACCAGAAATGGAAGAAAATTGGAAGCTGCAGGGTCTACACTATAGTGTGCGCAGGTGTTCTTAATATGGTAGGCACAGACGCGAAGGAGGAAATCTACAGAAAATATTCTCTTTGACATCAAAAGTTGATTGCCTTGAAAAAGCCAACTGCGTATGACATCAGATCTGTTGTTACTATTCTCAGTGTTCTACTTCCATTGACAGGGAAGCCTAAGAGAATACAGTGGTGCCTCGCAAGACGAATACCTCGCAAGACGAAAAACTCGCAAGACGAAAGAGTTTTTCGTTTTTTGAGTTGCTTCGCAAGACGAATTTCCCTATGGGCTTGCTTCGCAAGACGAAAACGTCTTGCAAGTTTGTTTCCTTTTTCTTAAAACCGTTAATACCCAGGGTGCATTGCTTGAAGAAGTGCAGTTGCGACTTGACTTCGAGCAGCAATTCATAGCACGCGGTGTGGTAGCCTTTTTTGAGGTTTTTGAAGACTTTGGTGATTTTTGAAGCTTTTCCAAAACGTCTTTTGCAGCCATTTGGTGTTAAACTTTTAAAACTTTTTTTGGGGGGTTTTGGATTTTGGGTTGGGGTGTTTGGAATTCAAGGACTTGGTGTTGGGGAGGGGTTTGCAAGAATCTGGAAGCTTGTGTGTTTTTTTCTGCATTTTTATGGTTTTTTGTGACCATTGGGGCACTCTGCTGTTGTTAAAAAAAAAGATTTCTGGGTTTGGATTTCTGTGTGGTGGGTGGCTGGGGGGGTTAGGGAATTGTTGAATCTGCAAGAATCTGGAAGCTTGTGTGTTTTCTGGGAGGTTTGGTGCTTTTGAATTTTTTGGATGTGAAGCACTGATTTTTTTTGGGGGGGGGGTTGCGAAGGTAGGAGCTGTGCTGCCATGGGGCCCAAGAAGACTGCTGCTGCAGAGGCCAGCGAGAGGAAGAAGAAGAAGGTAACGCTGGAAATGAAGAAGGAGATCATCCGGAAACACGACGGTGGAATGCGTGTGACAGACCTCACCAGGGAGTACGGGAGGAATCCATCGACCATCGGGACCATTCTGAAGATGAGGGAGAAGATCCTTGCGACTGATGTAGCCAAGGGAGTCACCAGGATCGTGAAGAACCACCCAGCTGTTCTGGAGGAGGTGGAGAAGTTGCTGCTCATCTGGTTAGAAGAGAAGCAGCGTGCAGGGGACACAGTGACTGAGGCCGTCATTTGTGAGAAGGCCAAGGCCTTGCACGCAGACCTCATCCGGCAACAGCCAGGAACCTCAGGCGAGCCAGAAGTCTTCAAGGCAAGCAGAGGCTGGTTTGACCGGTTCAAGGCGAGATCTGGAATCCACAGTGTGGTCAGGCATGGAGAGGCTGCCAGTTCTGATGTTCCTGCGGCTGAAGACTTTGCAGCGGAGTTCCTGGAGGTTGTGACGACGGAGGGCTACGTTCCACAGCAGGTCTTCAACTGCGACGAGACCGGGCTGTTTTGGAAGAGGATGCCCAAAAGGACTTTCATCACTCAGGAGGAGGCCAAGTTGCCAGGCCACAAGCCCACGAAGGACCGTCTGACCCTGCTCTTCTGTGCCAACACAAGCGGCGACCTGAAGATCAAGCCCCTGCTGGTGTACCACTCGGAGAACCCACGGGCCTTCAAGAAACACAAGGTCGACAAGGAGCAGCTGAGTGTCATGTGGCGATCCAACAGTAAGGCTTGGGTCACACGTGTGCTGTTTGTGGACTGGGTCAATCTTGCTTTTGGCCCTGCTGTCAAACAGTACCTGCTGGACAACGACCTGCCGCTGAAGGCTTTGCTTCTGATGGACAATGCTCCTGCTAATCCTAAAGGCCTTGAGGAGGACTTGTTGGAGGAGTTCAGCTTCATCAACATCATGTTCCTGCCGCCTAACACCACGCCACTACTCCAGCCGATGGATCAGCAGCTCATCGCCAATTTAAAAAAAAACTCTACACCAAGGAGCTTTTCAGGCGATGCTTCAAGGTGACTGATTGCACCAACATCACCCTGCAGGAATTCTGGAAGGACCACTTCGACATCGTCACCTGCTTGAAGATGATCACCACGGCCTGGGACGGGATCAGCCAGAGAAATTTGAATTGTGCTTGGCGCAGCCTGTGGCCGGACTGTGTGGCACCAAGTGACTCTGATGCACCAGAGTCAACAGTGGTGCAGGACATTGTTTCCTTGGGGAGAACCATGGGCCTGGAGGTCACAGAGGAGGACGTCAGTGAGCTGGTGGAGGAGCACGACCACGAGCTGACCACCAAGGAGCTGGTCGAACTGCAGGCAGAGGCTGCGCAGGAGCAGGCCTCGCTGGAAGAGGAGGAAGCAACTGAGGAACGGCTGTCCTCCAAAGAACTGAGGGACATTTGCCAGAAGTGGAAAGATGTGCAGGCTTTTGCACAGCAGCACCACCCTGACAAGGACCTGACACGTGACCTTGCGAACACTTTTGATACGAGGGCCATGTCGTCTTTCAGGGAGGTGCTGAAAAGGCGGATGAAGCAGCAGACCATGGACAGGTTCTTCAGCAAGAAGCAAAGAGTGGAAGAGGAACCTTCTTCGAGTTGTCCCCCAGAGACTTAGAAAATGTATGTACAGTACACTTTGGTGATTTTTAAATGCTTTTCTGTCATGTTTAGAAACTTAATTTGTTGTTTCTTCAATTTTTGAAATGCTCTTTACAGTATGTGTGACTTTAAAGAGCACTTAATAAACTCTTCTTGTACCAAATTTGGCTTTGTTTGGACTTTTTTTGACCATAGGAACGCATTAATTGATTTTCAATGCATTCCTATGGGAAACCATGCTTCGCAAGACGAAAAATTCGCAAGACGAAAAAACTCGCAGAACGAATTAATTTCGTCTTGCGAGGCACCACTGTAATTGCTCCTTTCTATGTCCATTGCTACTGATGATTTCTCTTGAAGTTCTGCTGTTCCATACCCATCAACTGGGCTGCTTTGAGTGGGACATCCTGAAATTACAGAAGCCACCCCGGCTTCTGATCGGATCCCAGCTGTCCCATTTTAGCTCCTGTGAGCGTGTGGCCCCAAGGACACCCATTTTGAGGGACCATGCTCTCACATGAATTTTCCCCTGAGGGATGTTGGAGGACATGCTGTTCCTCTGTTCTTGTAGATGCCTATTACTCTGTTTCCATTGATCAGAAAATGCCTAACCTGCTTTTGGTCAGAATCAGTCCAACAGAGATCTTCCAAGATCATTGCTTTCCACAAATCAAGGGAATTAGTTCACTAATCAGGAATCTGGAGACTATAACCCAGAGGTGGGAAGCATCTTCAGACCAAGCACCACATGCCAGTTCTGGATGAGACCAGAAGCAAAAGTGGGCAGAGCAATGAATGCAAATTTTACCTCTGTGTAGAAAGCTGGACCATAAAGAAGGCTGATCGCCAAAGAATGGATGCTTTTGAATTATGGTGCTGGAGGAGACTCTTGAGAGTCCCATGGACTGCAAGAAGATCAAACCTATCCATTCTGAAGGAAATCAGCCCTGAGTGCTCACTGGAAGGACAGATCCTGAAGCTGAGGCTCCAATACTTTGGCCACCTCATGAGAAGAGAAGACTCCCTGGAAAAGACCCTGATGTTGGGAAAGATGGAGGGCACAAGGAGAAGGGGAGGACAGAGGACGAGATGGTTGGATAATGTTCGCGAAGCTACCAGCATGAGTTTGACCAAACTGTGGGAGCCTGGCATGCTCTGGTCCATGGGGTCCCGAAGAGTCAGACACGACTAAATGACTAAACAACAACAACAAGGAGGAGGCTATTTTCTACACACATCCCCTGCATCCTTCCATTCAGGGAAGCAAGAGAGACGATTAGAGTTTGAAGACACATTCCAGCCGTAGAAAAAAAATAACTCAAGGTGGATCTGAAGCAGGGAAAGAAGTGGGTGGGGCTGGGGAGAGTGTGTAGCCTGAGGCGAGCCCCCAGGCCCTAATAAAGAAGCATGGGGGCTATGTTGAGCCCCCATGCTTAAGCACCCCACTAGCTGTACCTCTCAGCTCATATTTTCCGAATTAACTTTTCTGGTATCATATCTTCCTGTGTGTTGCATGATCCAATGCACAACATTTGAATCTGAAATGCACCAAAATTTGTATTGTAAAAAAATGTACACCCAGAGCAGTCAAGATGCTGCCTATGCGCTGACAAAAAAAAAAAAAAATCCTTCAGAAAGTAATCAGATTATTTTTCAAAAGGAATTAAGATAATGTTAGGCCATGGCAGGCCAATTGTCCTAAAATCAATACTTATATACCAATACTGAAAATAAACTGAATGTTACAGAAAGAACGCATAATAAAGAAAGACAGTAGGAAAGAAAACATGTCTTTCTCTAAGCTCAAAGAAATAAAGCAATAGGAACTAGTTATGGAAATAATGCACTGATGTACAGCATTACTTTCCATTGTAATGATAAGTCTCAATATTCATAACTCTTTCCCCCCACCCTAACTCCAATAACATATCATATAAACGCCACTGTATTGTCATTAAAAATCTCATTGCTGCAATTCTAATTTCTTGGTATTTCATATGTGCAATACATCATAATGCACCGTGTGTCTAAGGCATAAACAGTATTGATAGCAGTTCAATAGCAATAAGTTCTGCAATAATTGCCAGCTAATTTGATTTTGAGCAAAAGTTCTTTGTTTTCAAGATCAGATTTGATCCTCAATCATTAAAGTCCTGATAGGCAGCTATTGATTTTTTTTAAGGACCTAATTAAAGGCACACCCTGAATTATTCATGTATTATGGTATTTCATGAATAATTTATTCCTTGGTTTCATTGGCAAAAGTTAATTTTGAACCTCAATAAAAGTTTAAACCTCAATACACCTTCCAAGGTCTTTTGAAATAATATCCTTATGAGTTTTGTAACTGGCAATTATTTATTAATATTGCAAAACTGAAAGGTGAGATAGGTAAGGAAGAGCTTGGTTGGGCTTTTCTAACAGATGGTGTCTTGAGAAGCTTGAAAGTATTGTTACGTGTGTGCGTGTGTGAATGTGTATGTATATCTATATCTATATATATATATATAGATATATATCTATTTGTGTGTGTGTGTGTGTGTGTGTGTAGTGTAGTGTTGAAATAAGTAACAACATGACTGGATCAAGGGGCTCTGGAAATCATATCCAGCTGTGCATCTCTCATTACAATTACAATAATTTTTAAAATAGAAACAATCTGGTTGAATGATTGAAACTTCGGAAATAGTGAATATTATCAAATTAACAAATGTCATCAGAATAAGAGAAATGAGGCCACCTTATAATTATTTTGTGGAAAAATGATGTGTTCATACTGGTGCAACAGAGTACAGGGAAATGTATATATACCTTTATGGAGGTAGTTAGCCATTAATATCTCTGTTCTGAAAAGAAAAAGAACAAAAAAAGCATTTTGCCCAGGGATTTCACATATAAATTTTGGTGTCACCAAATGCTGTTAAAGGTACTTGATCCCACGTGAAATGATAGCACATAAAAAGAAATAATTGGATGATGTACATTGTCTTCAGATTACAGTGGTACCTCGGGTTAAGTACTTAATTCGTTCCAGAGGTCCGTACTTAACCTGAAACTGTTCTTAACCTGAAGCACCACTTTAGCTAATGGGGCCTCCTGCTGCTGCCGCACCGCTGGAGCACGATTTCTGTTCTCATCCTGAAGCAAAGTTCTTAATCTGAAGCACTATTTCTGGGTTAGCGGAGTCTGTAACCTGAAGCGTATGTAACCCAAGGTCCCACTGCATATTCAGCAGATATGGAGGGACCATAGTTCACTAGTAAACCCCATACTTTGCATGAAGAAGGTCCCAGCTTCGGTCCTTGGCATTTCCAGGTAGAGCAGGAAGAGGCGGAGCTAGATGCTCCAGCACCCGGAACGACACACATGCTAACTGCCCGCAGGGGTGGGGCGAGCATCCTAGGATGTCACTGCCCACGGCGAGCATCCCAGGGGGCGCCACCAGGTCTTGGGCCCCATCCTTCTATTCATCTCTCAGCCCCCCAACAGCCTCCTTTGCATCCCCATCACCTCCTCTTCACCCAAAGGACTCACTGCCCCAGAGGCCTCCCAAGACAAGCATGGAGATTAGATGAGACGAGGCGGGGAGACAGAGAGAGGGGCCTTTTCCAGGCCACTCTAGGGAGCCCTGCTCTCTTGCTCCCCTTAACCCTTATGTGGCCTAGCCGCTCGGGGATTCCTGCCCAGGGGGAAACAGCTAATTCAGGACACGACACAGCAACAATTGGCTAGGCTCCCATGCTGACAAAGGGGCATACATAGGGGCCAACTCCTAGGGGCCCAGCTCCCTTGGGGGGGTGATGACATTATGGAGGGGCGATAAGTGGGATGGCTCAGTACAGAGCCGTCTTTCCTATTGGGCGCTGGCCTCTCAGGGGCGCCCCAGCAAGCAAGTGGGGGAGCTGTGTGGCTTTGCCAGTGGCCTCACCTTTCCCTCCCGCATGCCTGCCAGCTATGCCCCATCAACCATATGGCTGGCGGGCATGCAGCTTGCCTCCCAAGCCTCCGCTGGAGGAGAGCGATCCCTGCAGAGGCTTGGGAAAAGGTCGAGAACTCTGGGAAATGGGGGGGGGGGCGCCGCCAGAGGGATCTTTGAACCACAGCACTGGATATGCTTAAGATGGCCCTGGCTCAGTAGGTGCTTGTTTTTTACACGGAGGCTTCCTAGCTCTCTGAGGCAGCAAGCGAGGCAGTTGGCTTTAAGAGCGTGTGGGAGGAGAAACATTTCTGTGCTGTTTTTCCTCCCCACTGAGATTTGTATAGTTAATCAAGCCACACACCCCCGCACGCCGCCACCCCCCAATCTCCCTTAGTCTCTCTTTTCCCACCAGGGCAACCAGCGGCGGCAAAAGGAACGTGGCAACGTTGTTTGCCCGAAGCCACTGCTTTCTTTCAGGGGCCGGGAGTGGGTGCATTCAACCGGCATTTTGTCACCCCCCCCCCTCAGGATGGTACCCGGGGTGGACCAGCCCCCTGCCCCCACGTTCATACGCCACTGAGAGCAGGAAGGCACTTCCTGTCTGATATCCTAGAAAGCCATTTAAAGGCAGTAGACAATGCTGAGCTAGGAGGATCAATGCATGTTCCTGTGTTCCCTACAATTTCCCCTACCCCTTTTGTGTAGAGACGTTGCTCTATAATTCAAGTTGTAACTGGCTTATTTGGGTGGGTGAGATTAAAACGAAAACAGAAAAAAAATAAAAAAAAAAAAAAAAAAAATTCCTTCCAGTAGCACCTTAAAGACCAACTAAGTCTTAGTTGGTCTTTAAGGTGCTACTGGAAGGAATTTTTTTTGTTTTGACTATGGCAGACCAACACGGCTACCCATCTGTAACCAGAAAAAAAATAGTTCAATTGTTTTATGACTCAGAAAGTTTGGAAGTCTCTCCTATTCCACACAATATTGTCGCCCTTGCTTTGTTGTCTGTTCTGCGGACATTTTGATATGCATCATCACACACGGACCTTGTACCTCACCTTCCTGTTCTCTGTCCCTCTCTTTCTGTGACACAATATGATGTGGTTTATTTAGCTTAGTCTGTGTGGTTTGATTACATGGCTTGAATATGATGGAGACATGCTAAATGGCCAGGACTACTGTTCTAACGGGACGTGGGTGGTGCTGTGGGTTAAACCACAGAGCCTAGGACTTGCCGATCAGAAGGTCGGCGGTTTGAATCCCCGCGACAGGGTGAGCTCCCATTGCTCGGTCCCTGCTCCTGCCAACCTAGCAGTTCAAAAGCACGTCAAAGTGCAAGTAGATAAATAGGTACCGCTCTGGCAGGAAGGTAAACAGTGTTTCCGTGCACCGCTCTGGTTCGCCTAAAGCGGCTTAGTCATGCCGGCCACATGACCCGGAAGCTGTACGCCGGCTCCCTCGGCCAATAAAGCGAGATGAGTGCCGCAACCCCAGAGTCGGTCACGACTGGACCTAATGGTCAGGGGTCCCTTTACCTTTACCTTACTGTTCTAACAGTATGTTATAAACCAGAATATTCAGACAACTAACACTATGTGTTAATCCGATGATGCTTAAGTCCTAAGAAACCCCAGTTAAAGATGGCTGACTATAGCCCAGAAAGCACCCTTTTCTCCCTTGTTGTTCAGTTGTGTCTCATTAATCAAAAGTTGCAGATCTCTTTTCATGAGTAACTGTGTTAGTTTAAAATGTGACTTATTACTGCAGATGTATAGTAATTGCAAAAAAGAAAAAAGTAGAAAAGAGAAAAGATGGTAGCATTGCTAATGAGACTGTCAAGCTTATGGAATGCTATTTAAAACAATGTGTGAGAGCAGCCAAATTTGTACAATGCAAGACATTTTTCACCCACTGCAGATTTGGCATAAGTTAATCTCAAAGTTGTATATCACAGTGTTGACAAGCAAACAGAAGATTCCTGCTGAATTGCAACTTGATGTATTGGAATCTTATCCACACAGATCAAAAACACTCACCATCACATCAGGAAAGTTAGAGAAGGTGGAGCTGTGGTCCAATAAATAGAATGTCCCTTGTGATAAAAATGATAGAAGATAAAAAGTCACACAAATATACCATGTTTGAGCAAGGTCAGAAAACAATCAGATCTTTCCCCAGATCCTATTTTCAGTATAGCTAGCACCATTCGTAATTTAACACAATACCATGGGTATTTTGATGTCCTATTCACAGCCAGGAGATAGGACCAAAATTTCAGAGAACACTTCTCCCTAAGCAAACCTTAACTAATATTGTTTATTACTATTAAGGAGGACCCTATTCCAAAAACTTAAAACCACTTTGGCAATGGGTAGAGCCCTAAGCCATGGCCAAAGTTTCGTGCTAAGTGTGGCCAGCCACATTTCCAGGTGGGTATTTAAAGACAGAAATGGAAAATCAGGATTTTTTTTCATAACCACCTTATACTTCTATTTCCCTATCAGAAAGCCTCAATTGTTCACATGCAATTTAGTGTCTAAAACTGTTACCATCAGAAATAGATGAGCTAAATAAAAAATGGCTTAAACACCTTCATTAAGTACCGTATTTTTCTGTCTATAAGAAGCCCCATGTATAAGATGCCCCCTATTTTGGGGGACTCAGATTTAAGAAAATGGGGGGAGATGGCCCCATGTATAAGACATCCCCTAATTTTTGACATTTTTTTTAGGGGGGAAACCTAGTCTTATACACCAAAAAATACGGTAATATCCTTAAATTGTGCTCTTATCCATTAAAGCACAAGCCATTACTTTTAAACGGGTTTTTTTTAAAAAGATATGTAGGCCACTTTTTGGCAAAGAGCCCCCAAAGAGGTATATTCATATTTTAAAAACCCCACAAAACAAAATCAATAAATATTAATTAAAATATCAAAACAATTATAAAAACACAAGCAGCAGCAATAAAATGTCACAGCAGAAACTAAGAAACTAACAATTCCATGGGTGGGTTTTTTTGTTTTTTTAAAAACTAAACTGGAAAGAGTATTCTGATGAAAAGCTTAGGGCATAACTATAATATGCAGCTACAGCTCTGCTGTTCCTTTACTTAATAACAGGGACAACTTAAATTGGAAGTGTGGAGCATGAGGAGTGATTTATTCCTTCCCGCCCTGCTGGTGCTCCCTCCAAAAACTGATGCCCTGTGCAGCTAAAGGTACCCCTGCCCGTACGGGCCAGTCTTGCCAGACTCTAGGGTTGTGCGCTCATCTCACTCTATAGGCCGGGAGCCAGCGCTGTCCGCAGACACTTCCGGGTCACGTGGCCAGTGTGACAAGCTGCATCTGGCGAGCCAGCACAGCACACGGAAACGCCGTTTACCTTCCTGCTGGTAAGCGGTCCCTATTTATCTACTTGCACCCAGGGGTGCTTTCGAACTGCTAGGTTGGCAGGCGCTGGGACCGAAAGACGGGAGCGCACCCCGCCGCGGGGATTCGAACCGCCGACCATGCGATCGGCAAGTCCTAGGTGCTGAGCTTTTATAAGGCTTAGTAAAAAAGGTTTGCATTCGTGCCCATGGAATTTTCTTTTTTACTAAGTCTTGTAGCTGCAGGGTAGGGAAAGTCATGGCTGCAAAGGGCAAGGACAGACATCCACTCCCCAAGTGATGTGGTTGCCATACCAATTCCCGCTTGCCTGTAATAAGTTAAAAAGGCAAACAAACAAGATTATGGGAGCAATTCAAGCATGCTGTCACAAATGTTTAGTCCAGGGGTCAGCAAACTTTTTCAGTGGGGGACTGGTCCACTGTCCCTCAGACCTTGTGGAGGGCCGGATTATATTTTTTTTTGGGGGGGGGATGAACAAATTCCTCTGTCCCACAAATAACCCAGAGATGCATTTTCAATAAAAGGACACATTCTACTTATGTAAAAAGACGCTGATTCCTGGACCGTCCACGGGCCGGATTTAGAAGGCGATTGGGCCAGATCTGGCCCCCGGGCCTTAGTTTGCCTACCCACGGTTTAGTTGGTATAAGTATTTGTTGCAAATGTTTAGTCAGTGCAAGTATCCTATGATTTAATAAAAAGGAAAGATCTGCTCAGCGCTGCTTTTCTAGAAAAAGAGGTACAGTGGTGCCTCGCAAGACGAAATTAATTCGTTCCGCGAGTTTTGTTGTCTTGCGATTTTTTTCGTCTTGCGAAACACGGTGTCGGAAAAGTTTTGGAAAAGCTTCAAAAATCACCAAAGTCTTCAAAAACCTCAAAAAAGGCTACCACACCACGTGCTATGAGTTGCTCCTCGAAGTCAAGTCGCAACTGTATTAACGGTGTTAAGAAAAAGGAAACAAACTTGCAAGACGTTTTCATCTTGCGAAGCAAGCCCATAGGGAAAATCGTCTTGCGAAGCAGCTCAAAAAACAAAAAACGCTTTTGTCTTGCGAGTTTTCCGTCTTGCGAGGCATTCGTCTTGTGAGGTACCACTGTACCAGAATTTACCATGATTGCCTCCCTTCTTCTCTTATAATGGCAATGACACCCACCTGAGAGGTGCTAGATCTGAGTTCCGGTGAGTTCCTGCTGAAAAAAGGCCCTGGATCTACTTATAGTGACCTCACACTCCAAAACTTCAGATAACCTCCCCCAGCAGCTTTGTGTTGATTTTATACAGTTTGAAGGACAATATGGAACCCAGAGGAACTTCAGAAGCCAATGGCCAAGAAAGAGAGGATCAAATCACAGTACTAGCTATGGGAATCTGCCCTCTAGGTTGAACTGGAGCCAGCACAAAACAGTGCCAGCCATTGCAGAGGAATGTCATTGTTGATGGTAGCAAGAATCACTGAGAGGTACTGTGGCGATCACACAGGGTCCTCAGATGTTTCACCGTCTATTGATCCCTGTGCCACCACTTTATTTCTCGCTGCCCCCACCCAGGCCCTACCTGGTACAATACTGAGTCCAGTCAGGGTTAAATTGAAACATAAACTTTTGTTTATTTATTGTAGTTTAACAAGCGTGTGTCATTTACATTCATGGGCTGCCTATCCAGACCTATAACTTCCGCTACCTGCTCTCACTCACTAAACCACCTCTCAGATATTTACTTGTCTTCCTAGCTCCTAACTGTTCCTGACCCAGCCTATTTTGCTACACTAACTCAACCGACCCACAAACTCTATCCCAATTCACTCCCACTCAAACCAACCACCCAACTCCCAACGAACTCCCCTTTCGCCCCTCCCAGAGCTGGTTTTATAGTCCCTCTGACTCCACCCTCTGGGTTCTGATAGGTTAACCTATTTAACTATTTCACCTCCAGCACTTTCATATGGTAACGTCACAGGTACCCAAAACCAATAGGAACCCACTTCCCCTTTCCAGTTTCTGTCACTGACCAAGGCAGTTTCATTCTGTGGTACATATGTGAAGATTCAATGAGATGAACTGAAACACGCACAATATTTTACAACAGCTGGACATTCAAAAAAATACACATTTTACAGTCAAAGTTCAGACAAGCTCATCCTTTCCATGCTACCATATCCTACTTCTCTACGAAAGAAGAAAAGGAGTATGTGATATATGCAAGTAGCCAAGAGAGCAGAAATTTCACAATACGGCAAATAAAATGAGATTTCCTTGAGGGGGAGAAAAGAAACACTTTCAGGAACGGGAATGAAATTATCAATGCAATTTAGCAAATGATTGCAAACCAGTCATTTTGAAAAAGTCAAAGCCTGCTTGCAGATAATTCACACGCAGACACAAAGGTGAAATTAATTTCATAAATTAGTTGTTACAAATCGTTACATTATTTAGACTGATTCTGCTTTGAGGGGAAATAGCTGGCTGCTGTTGCTACCTGCTCCTAGTGTCTATTTTCCCAAGGTGCAGAATACCCCGCAGGAAATACTGCGTAGGTGCCCTTTGTGGTCCTTCAAATTGATGGGAGTTTGATTGTGATCAGTACCTTGTGCAGTCGGGTCCTGAGAGTAATGGAAGTCAGCGTTTCCCTTCACCTCTGAGTTGCTTCTAAGGGTTTTATGCAAAGAAACAAAACAAAACAAACAAAACCGGAGCGCGACAAGGCTTTCCGCCACCTTCAAGGAAGAAAAATACCTTCCTCGTTTTTTTAAACGTGCTGGCTGATGACTATTGCATTCATATGTTTTATGGTTTCTTGCTTAAATTGCATTTTATTCCCTGGCCGTGCTACTGCAGGCATTCTGTGTGTGTTGCCAGCTAAGCATAAATGGAGATGTAGCTTTATTAATATTGAATGAGAGTGGCAAAACAGAGCAGGATGCATTGCATTGCTGGGCTGGGCTGGGATCTGAGCACCTCTAGAAGTTGCTTCCTTCCACATATGGGCAGCCATGGCCTGGTTTTGGCCGTGCCCGTTCCATGCATTTCGAGCCATTTGCAGAATTTGTGGAAGGAGAACTCATTGCGCCAGAGTTTACACTTCAGAGAGTGCTATTTTCTAAGCCTTGACATCTATGCAAGAAGAACTAAAGGAGTTGAGAAATGATCCTAACCCCTATTAAAACCACACCTATTTGTTAGACTTGTGCCAGGACACTGTGAAGAAATTGCCACGAACAATAAACTGAAGGCCAAATAGACATAGGTGCATCTGTAAATGTACAGAGTTAAAAACACTTGTTTCTTATGCTCTCATTTTTCCAACCTTAAGTTCAGTTCTTCACATTCCCACCTCAGTTTGCATTAAAAAAAAAAATCTCATGAAATTTCATCTTTATATTAATGTGACTTTTTTCCTAATATACACATTTGTATGCATTTTCCCTAATATAATGCAATTCTTAATTTTCTTTTCACTGATATATGTGTTTTAATGCAACTAACTTTATCCCCGTATATGCATTTTTGTACATATTACTTGGCTGGAGATTTTCCAAGGATGGCTGTGTTTCAAATTACATATTGTTTTGGAAAGTGGGAATTGGGAAGATTCAAACTGCATCAAATTTCTACCCCCTCCCTTTTTCTCAAATCATGGATGTTCAGGAACAAATATAGGTTCTTGTGTCCCTCTGGTCAATTGATTTAAACTGCAGGCACAAGACACAACACAGGATGCAGAAATGTACAGCATTGTTAGAGCAGAGAAAACACAGAATAGCACCACAGGCATTATGGAAAGGTAGCCGAAAAGTGTATAGGAAAACAAATATATCCCTTTCTGCATTTGGAAAGCCAGACTTACGCTTTGTGATAGTTATTCAGTCATATAATAAGTCATTGATTAATCAATCTGCTGCATATTCCCCTCTTCACCTTCATTAATGTTGTGCAAAATATGTGTAGTAATTTTTCATTTTTTACCCATGGAATCAATAAAGTACTTTCATATATCATTGAATATATCAGTTTCATTTTCCACTCCATACATCAGCCTCCCACACTTAAACTGCTGCCAGCGCTGAAAAATCTAGTCAGCTTTTGAGGAGGACAAATGAACTCGGGAGTGCTTCCAAAATAACTTCATTTGAAGCTTAGATTTGTTCATAGGCTGTTAGGACTAGAAAGGACACTGTGTCATAAAGTTGAAGACACTGCTCTCAAACAGGAGCCCCCAACCATTATGGATTCACTCCTGACACTTACAAGAGAATTTTCCTGCCCTGTATACAGTGGTGCCTCGCAAGACGAAATTAATTCGTTCCGCAAGTTTTTCCGTCTTGCGATTTTTTCGTCTTGCGAAGCATGGTTTTGGAAAAGTTTTGGAAAAGCTTCAAAAATCACCAAAGTCTTCAAAAACCTCAAAAAAGGCTACCACACCGCGTGCTATGAGTTGCTCCTCGAAGTCAAGTTGCAACTGTATTAACGGTTTTAATAAAGGAAACAAACTTGCAAGACGTTTCCGTCTTGCGAAGCAAGCCCATAGGGAAAATCATATTGCGAAGCAACTCAAAAAACCAAAAACCCTTTCGTCTTGCGAGTTTTCCGTCTTGCGAGGCATTTGTCTTGCGAGGTACCACTGTACTTTGGTTCCATGTATGGATCGCTGTAGGAGGACAGCAGACCCTCCAACATTTCTCCGAAGGAAATAAGGATGTCCTATTCCATAAGAGGGACGCGGGTGGCGCTGTGGGTTAAACCACAGAGCCTAGGACTTGCCGAGCAGAAGGTCGGTGGTTCAAATCCTCGCAACGGGGTGAGCTCCTATTGCTCGGTCCCTGCTCCTGCCAACCTAGCAGTTTGAAAGCACGTCAAAGTGCAAGTAGATAAATAGGTACCGCTCCGGCGGGAAGGTAAACGGCGTTTCCGTGCACTGCTCTGGTTCGCCAGAAGTGGCTTAGTCACTCTGGCCACATGACCCGGAAGCTGTACGCCAGCTCCCTCGGCCAATAAAGCGAGATGAGCGCTGCAACCCCAGAGTCGGCCATGACTGGACCTAATGGTCAGGGGTCCCTTTACCTTTACCTTTATTATTCCACAATAATAATAATGATAATACTCTGGGCAGTTTCCAACACACATAAAAACATAAAAAACTATATAGGGCTGCCTTCAGATGTCTTCTAAAGGTTGTATAGTTACTTATCTGCTTGGCTCGGGGTCACATGACTCCATATCCTTCAACATTTCTCTGATGAAAATAGAGACATCCCACAGTTTATGTGTCAATAACACCTCTTCGGTTGATGTACTAGGGGGCCTTTTAGCAAGAAGAAACCCAGGAGAGAGAGCTTTCTTGGTAACATCACCCCCACTTTGAAGTATCCTGACCTTGTCAAGCTTTCAGCACCAAGGGAAAAGCCAACTTTTTCAACTCAGTCTTGTGCTTGATTTGTTTTCACCTTCTGCTCTGACTTGTCATTAACTGCCCTGCTGTCGCATCTGTGAATAAATTCATTAGTTTTAATGCACCCTGCCTGATGAAGGGCGGAGTTAGATTAAGCCTGTTAATTCATAAATCAATAAAATAAAGTTATTAAGCTCTTGGCAAAAGCCTACAATTATTGCACCATTAACAAAAATAAACAAATTATAAAAAGCAGAGGGATTAAGTTTTTACGTGTGTGGGTTTCCCTCACTTACTGCTGGTACCAAACATGTAAAAATGCCTTGAAGGATATTCTCTTTCTTCGTGCCTAAGGGGTTTTGGGGAAGAATTTCTCAGATACGTCTCTTTTGTTCACCTGAAGTTAGAGGTTGCAGAATGTGTCAACATGCAGAAAATCCACCTTCCCCCTTTGGCTCACACTTCTGTCTTGAAACCTGCCCCATGTCAGCCTGCCGAATTGGCCAGTGGGGTCTGGAGGAACAATCAGGCTTCCCTCAGGTCCGCTCCCAGGGGATTTAAATCAGGCAGGCAGGCACCAGGCAGAGGGCCTTCTCGGTAGTGGCGCCTGCACTGTGGAAAGCCCTTCCATCAGAAGTCAAAGAAATAAACAGCTCTCTGACTTTTAGAAGACATCTGAAGGCAGCCCTGTTTAGGGAAGCTTTTAATATTTGATGAATTATTGTATTATAATATATTTTGCTGGAAGCCACCCAGAGTGGCCGGGGAAACCCAGCCTGATGGGCGGGGTATAAATAATAAATTATTATATTATTAGCAGTCGCCGGCACCAGCTCTTCTTTGTCGGATCAAAATTACTGGATTAAGATCAAGATCATTGGTGGATTCCTCAGACTGAAAGCGCAGCAAGGAGCGCCATGGGTACCAGCAGAGGCGGCAAAGCGTATTTTGTTTGGATTACTTAAATCACATATTTTAGTAAATCCATTGTTCTATAAGCTGATTATAAATGGTTGTTTCCCAGAGCAATCCTATGCACGTCTACTCTGAAGTAAGTCCCATTAAGTTCAGGGGGGCTTACTCCCAGCTGAGTGGGCACAGGAGTGCAAATTTCATGTTAATGCTCGAAATTAAAGTATTTGTTGGAGGCTTTCGGCAGTGTGTGCTGGTTTACTCATAATATTTGTGCTGAGCATATTAATTGCATCCAATCTGAGGTCACCTCACCTCTGGTTCTCCAAAGAAGAATCCTTCATTATAAAAACATTAGAATTCCTTTGATAATAAGAACAATGCACAAGCTAACCTAAATACACTGCGCTTCTTTGCTCATTACTAGGGGCATGCAAGAGTCCCCCCTCCATTTTGTAATTACATTTGTTTCTGTTATTAAAGACCTAATTTGTTTTGTTACGCATACATTTAAATTTCATTTGGTTTGCTATGCTCCACTTCACATTCTTTTCGGCAATCGTATCTGTATTTATATCCAGGTTTTTTTTTCTTTCTTTAACTTTTGTTTGTTTTGGTTTTTCTGGCTTCTGGTGCCTCTGGCTGCCTCCTAATTGCCACCATTTTATTTTCCCAGAAAGACACAACAGGCAAAGTACCTAAGAAAATAACACAGGACCTGGCAAGAGACAACTCCTAACACGGCTGAAAACCAGTTGCTGGGGATCACCATATTTCACAATAAAAGAAAATTGAAACAGATTCTGTTACATTTTACAACCACTACTCACTACTTATGGTTCGGTATAGTTGCACTTGCAGTGAGATTTGATTGGGGTGCTGTCTTGCCCTGAGCAAGGTGTACTTCCAATTTTCATTCCAAGTTCTGGGGCTACATAAAGAGTAAGTCAGTCTTCTGTTTCAAGCAGCGGTCCTCTAAAAGTTCTGGAAAGGAGGACATACATTCTCTCGCACTGTGTCTAAACATAGCTATTGCTGAAAATAAAACCCCAAGGTGGTTCTCACCGATGGAGGCAAAGGCTCAGAAAAAGCTCAATATGCAGGCCAAGTGGCCGAAATATTGGGAAATCTTGGAGCAAGAAGGAGACAAATTGAAATTGCAGAGTTTTGAGAAATTAAAAGATAAAGTGCGAGATTGGCTTCATTATTATCAAATAAGAGAGGTTTATAACTTGGATAAAAAAAATGGCTTCCAGGTGGAAAAATCAAAGTTGGAAACAGAACTGTTAGATCCCAAAACTAAGATACTTTCAAGAATGTATAACTTGCTGTTAAAATGGAACACTCAGGACGAGACGGTTAAATCTGCTATGATTAAATGGGCACAGGATGTTGGACATAACATTATGTTTGCTGACTGGGAACAGTTGTGGACCACAGGTATGAAATTTACGGCATGTAATGCCCTAAGAGAGAATATTATGAAAATGATTTACAGGTGGTACATGACACCAGTCAAGCTTGCAAAAATCTACCATTTGCCCAATAATAAATGTTGGAAATGTAAAGAAATTGAAGGTACATTCTTTCACCTTTGGTGGACGTGCCCAAAGATTAAGGCTTTCTGGGAGATGATCTATAATGAAATGAAAAAGGTATTTAAATATACCTTCCTGAAGAAACCAGAGGCCTTCCTCCTGGGCATAGTTGGCCAATTGGTGCCAAAGAAGGATAGAACTTTCTTTATGTATGCAACAACAGCACCAAGAATACTGATCGCAAAGTATTGGAAGACACAAGATCTACCCACCTTGGAAGAATGGCAGATGAAGGTGATGGACTACATGGAACTGGCAGAAATGACCGGCAGAATCCGAGACCAGGGAGAAGAGTCGGTGGAAGAAGATTGGAAGAAATTTAAAGATTATTTGCAGAAATACTGTAAAATTAATGAATGTTAAAATGATGTTGGATTGAAAATAAGTGGTATTGGTAATAAGATTAATAAGAATATGCAAATACGGATTAATAATGGATGAAAATACATGGGTATAATAGGTTAAGATATTGAGTAAAGATAAATGAAAGAGGGTAAGGATTTGTTGAAATGATTTTTTAAACGGGAATATAAAAAGGGGAGGTGTGAGGAGGTCAAGGAAATGAGCTTAAAGATATCGAAAATTGGATTTATCTTTAAATTTTTTCTTCTTTCTAGTTATTAGTACTTTCTTTGTATTTTGTATCTTTTTTATTCTTCTCTTCTATGTGTGTTTTTTTTAGTTTGTTAATTTTTTTTTAATTTTTTCTATTCTGTAAACTTATGTTTTCTGTAAACTTTATTCTGTAAACTTATGTTTTTTGTAAAACTTTAATAAATATTTCTTTAAAAAAAATAAACATAGCTATTGCATTCTTTTCTGTAATGGCTAATAGCCATTGATAGACCTATCCTACATTAATCCACCTTTTTTCTAAAGACTTCTGTGATAAAGTCGTGCTACACATTCTCCTTCATACGCAATCAGTTCAGAATTATAGAGAAAACAGGCCAGTTTTCAAACCAGAGGTCTTTCGCAAGATGCCCCTGCAAAAGCAAAACATTTCCAACAGTCTACCTGCAAGCTAGTTGGTCTACAAGAAAAGGCCTGGACATTCTACTACCTCATCAGTTTTGGATTATTGATCTTGCAGTTAGAGTAACTTTAATAATTACAGGTGCATACAGCAGACCTAAGCACATTCTAATTGGCAAAATCTATGTATGTGCACCATTAAGTACAAGCAAAATTGGTAAAGCCCTTCTAAGCAACCTTTTCCCATTCCAGAAATACCCATTTTACTGTACTATACAGGATTCTTGGAGTTAATGAGGTCTTAATGGCATCTTGGCTGAAGTCTAGATTATTTTTCTATGGCTAATACACAACATTTATTCCAACTGAAATGCAACATAGCACATTTTCTTCAGTTTTATGAATTAAAATTTCATGTAATGAGACTTTCCCCTAACAGCGATATTTTTATTAGTGCATGAATTTTGGTCAACGCTATGCATCGCACAACACACTATTGATAAAGACTTAGCAAGATAGCGGCAGGTTTCTTCTTTCTTTTCTTATTCCTAGAACAATGTGGGGAATAGTGTGATTTGGGGGTACTTTTTGTTAATCGCCTGGTTGAGCTGAAAACTCTCCAAGAAGAATAGATGTTAGGAATTGTTGCTAAATAAGATCACAAGATGTGGAGTTAAACTATGACAACATTAACTGAATGTGTTTTGCGGAGGCTAATTTCATCAGTTAGTTACCCCATATTTTCTTCAAATATTTCACACGTGATGTTTCAAAGTATTACGTCACTTACATTGAAATGTTTTTTGAACACTGGACTATGGAAATGATATGGAAATCTCTGTGATGCACCTAAATGGACTCACAGCAACATACAACAGTTCATGGATGGCTTGAGAAACATCTTGGGTTTTTTACTGACTGACAGAAACTACAAATTGTAGCTGGTGTTTTGTGAGACTGGGCTGGGCAAACCACATGGTTGCTGTGCTGTCTGTCTTCAGCTTGGCAGATCACAACTTGACCTTTAAAGCCTCAAATAGTTTGGCAACAGCCACTTACTTAAAGGGCCCTTATCACTTCTATCATCCTGCCTGGACTCTGACATCATCACCCAAAGCTCTACACACATGAAGTGTAAGGGACAGGGATTATGCAGCAGTGGCAGTTGTAAGGCATCTTTTAAAGAAACCACCTCGATCCAGCAGGGGGTTTCCATACATGTCAGGAATGAGCCAGCTCCAAGCGAAGATTTGCAGCCAACTGCAGAAAGCAGCCAGGAACAGAGAAGCTTAGATATTAGTCAGGCAGGGAAGAGCCGGCAGTTGCAGACTTTGGCTCTTCCTCCTGACCTTGACAAACTGGATGATAAGGCAGTAGCTGAGAGCAGACGGGAACACAGCCAAAGCTCGCAGGATGCACAAATAGGCACGAATAGAATCAACCTCTCAGAACAGGAAGAGGTTGGAACTGATCTACTAAGTCTGAAGAGTTGGCAAATGGGAGGGCTGCTAGACAGGAAGCAAAACAAGAGACGTAAGAGCCGTAAGTTCAATAACTTCTGTCGCAGCCAGAAGGAGTCTTCAGAAGGGTCATCTTGAGTAATGATGCCGGAGGCTTTGTCAGAGCTGTCTGGAGCTATCTGTTTGTTTTTGCAATAAATCCTCCTTTTTAATTACCTACGCTTACTGCGTTATCAAGCGGGGAACCTGGACTCCTGACAATACACTAAGCAGGTTATGCATACATACAGTGGTACCTTGGGTTAAGAACATAATTCGTCCCGGAGGTCCGTTCTTAAGCTGAAAGTATTCTTAACCTGAGGTACCACTTTAGCTAATGGGGCTTCCTGCTGCCACTGCGCCACCACCACACAATTTCTGTTCTCATCCTGAAGCAAAGGTCTTAACCTGAGGTACTATTTCTGGGTTAGTGGAGTCTGTAACCTGAAGTGTCTGTAACCTAAAGCATCTGTAACCTGAGGTACCACTGTACTTTCATTTGACTGGGTCTTTCAGAAGCAAGAGATGCTGAATGGATAAAGTACTTTGTATCCAGAACCCTAAACTGTGTTTGCATTAGCTCAAGGTTTATTAGGCTTGTGTTCATATACCTTAATAGATGATCAACCTGGTCAATGCTGGTAGCCTGTTTGTGGAGTCAGGCCAACTCTGGTTCCTGCAAATAAGGGGGATGTTATCCCCCTCTTTGGCAGGAAAGGCATGTGCAGATCCTCTCACTTATGAGTTCCAGTGTGTTCTATAGCATATGAGGCTGTCTGAGGTGGTGTGAAAGACGCTGCAGTCTTGCCCTTCTGAATTATAACAAAAAAGTCCAATTTACTTCCCTTTAGATTAACACGAATTAGTAATCTTAGGCCATTGTCCTGCTTTGGTGATAAACTGCTAGCATAGTTTAAACTGGACAATAATGTATAATAGCTAGATCTATTAAGGAGGAATTGAAAAAAATTGAAATGGAGTACAGCAACATTATGTATCACAGTAAATCCCTGGTTTTCTCAGGTTGTAATGTGCCTTGGGATACTTTCTTTACTCAGATGACTATATTAATGCAAGTAATTATTTTCCCATTCCATTCTAGAGGGAAATTATTTTCTACCAACAGACAGTGAACCTTGTAGTAGGTAGTTATTCTTAGTTCTAATGGAAAGTTTGGAAATAGAGTTTGGTTCACACATGTGTTTCTCTAGCAATTGGATTCACATGGCAGAATGAAAGCCCTTATCAGTGCATGTGCCGCAGACCTCACTCTGCCAGGCCACAGGATTGAACAAACTGGTTCAGGCAGTACCATGAACTGGTGTCTGACTGGTAGAACAAGACTTGTTCTGGCCATGGGGAGGAGGCCAGCATTGTCTGCCTATAAGCACTATGTGAATAGTCAATATGCATTTGCCAGACAACAATATTTTAAGGTGGAAATCCATCCAGACTACTAATGAACTGCTAGTGAAACAGCTCCATGCTACAGAAGTTCTTGCCCTAGCACCCTAAAATACATTTTACAGTGGTACCTTGGTTCTCAAACTCAATCTGTTCTAGAAGTCCATTCCAAAACCAAAGCGTTCCAAAACCAAGGCGTGCTTTTCCATAGAAAGTAATGCAAAATGGATTGATCCCTTACAGACTTTTAAAAATAACCCCTAAAACAGCAATTTAACATGAATTTTACTATCTGATGGGACCATTGATCCATTAAATGAAAGCAATAAACAATGTACTGCAGTCACACAATCAATCAATCAATCAATCAATCAGTAGCTGAACTGTGTTCCACACAGTCACAAAAGCAAAAGAAAAAAGCAAAAGAAATAGCAAAAACAGACAAACCACAGGGTAACACTCAAAACGGAAGTGTGGCACTCAAAACACAGCACGTTTGGCTTCGGGGGAAAGTTTGCAAACTGGAACACTTTCCTCCGGGTTTGCAGTGTTTGGGTTCTAAGTTGTTTGAGTACTAAGGCATTTGAGAACCAAGGTACCACTGTACTTTCAAGAAGTCTTTAAGAACACATGAAGCTGTTTTATACTAAATCAAACCACGGGTCCATCTTGCTATGGCTGGCCGCAACTCTCCAGGGTTTCAGCCTGCGGCCTACGTGGAAATGCCAGGGACTGAACCTGAGACCTTCTGCCTGAGTTACAGTAGACATCTTTTCACCTGAAGACAGAGTTATATCTAAGCCAGTAAGTTTGAAGGACTGGGCTGCCTAGCTTTGAAATTCTTAATGATAAAACAAAAATAGGTAGCTAACAAAAATCAAACACCACTCAAAAATCTGCATCAATAATATAACACAGAAATGAAATAAAATTTGAAGTACACCATTCAACAAGCCTTTATCTAATCCCCACCGTAGCCCAAGACTGGACACAAAGACAACATTCAAGGTGAAAATGCGCTGGCTGATTTAGAAGGTCGTTACAATATTTTCTGTCTTGTTCACTGAACACAACCAATCCCTACCCTGATCCCCAGGGCATCTTGCTATTAACCTCTTTTCACACAATGAATTGGCTATTTATTCTTTCATTTAACTTCCTATCTCTTAAACAGATTTTAATTCATAACAGGATTTTACTTCTGACACCACGCTTGTTGCCAAGTTTTCCTAATGACCTCTTTGGAGAGACTTTATCAGGAATCCTTTAGAAGTGTAAGTAAATTAAATCCACATGTTCCCCCCTCATGTATTTATTCTCCCTGTTAGCTATTTCAAAGCTTTCTCACACACTGTAGCGTTTTCCAAGTTTAATAGCGTTAAGTCCATTAGCTCCTTTTTCCATTTAGTTATTTTCTATGAAGGTACTAATGTGCGTATTAGTGTCATTAACCTACTATTTATCAGGTTTTGAACTGAATCTCCAAATCAAGCAGTAGGAACCTCCCTCCCCAACCCTATTAAACTATGACCTGCCAGTTTTCCTTCTTGGACTTTGTAACAAGTCATTCAAAAATAAGCAATGTTGTATGCGGACAAGTTCTCTGGCAAAAAAAAAAAAAAAAAAACCCACAAAAAAAACCAACCAACAAAAACCTTGCTCCCTCTTTTCCCCACCCTAATATTTGCCTATAACCTCCCCAACTCCTGGTCTTTGGACTGACTTGCTGTCCTTACAAGGTGACAGCTAAGGTTAGCTTACCCAAGTTGCAAAACGCTAAGGCTTTGGTCTTGAAACCTGATCTACAGTATTGAGGTTTAATAATCTGAACTGATACTTCAGAACAGATCTGTTTACAAGATCTCACTTACTTTGCTGATTAATCGTGACAAATTTTGCCAAGGCCTGATGCCTACCTTAGATTTTAAAAAAGGACAGACTTAAACCTCTTTGAAGCCCGTCCCATGCCCAATAAGCACAGGACGCCTTTGCCCGCCAGCACTGTGGCCCGTAGATTTCAGCAAAATACTGGGCAAAATTTTGCCCAGTATCTTCTCTGTGTGATGCGCTCATGGGAAAAAGCTGTCCCATGAGCCCTTGCTGAAGAGGGGAGTGGAAGCCTACATAAGGCTGCTTCCCCTGGAGTTCACAGCCATTTTGTTCTGAGAGCTACCCACCACCCACCCTCAGGTTAGAGCCTTCACTGAGCAATTTGGGGTCACTGGTTGACAGGGGCAGAAAGTAATTTTTGATCTCAGCCTGATTGGCACGTGGTTGGAGGGTTTTTTGTCTTTCCCTCAGTGAAATTATGGCTTTCCTTTATTAGGCAGAAGAACAATGCAGAAATGGCATTGGTCAGGATCAGCATAGTATGGGGGGCCCCTCATAAAGGGTCCAAGGGGAGTATTGACCACGGCAAACCCAAGCGTGGGTTCGGTATCTGCCTGGTTGGAATCTGCACCCTGGTCCCCTGTGAGACCTTGCTTGCTTGGCTTGCACCACGCCAAGGTTCAACACTGGCCGACTCCCGTTGTACAGGTTTGGAATGATCCAAACCCAGCAGATCCAGTCCATCAACATGGGTCTTAAGGTGATGAACGGTTCCTGGGACCCAGTGCCATGCCAACCCTTGCCCTGCCTGCTGCTGTCAATAAAGATTTGGCCTGATTTTATCCCATCACCGTTGTACAGTCTGGTTATTTTGCTGCTCTCATGGGTCACAAAATGCACCTGCCTGGGCAATACATCTTTGATGGAGAAGTAGCACACAATTTATTTGGAATTAAGTAAAACAAGCCTTCTACCCAGCCTTAATGTATTATAATATGAAATTCGTAAATGTTTATCTTAAATCAAACACTGAGGAATATCACCAGAGATACTAGATGATAGATAGATGACAGATGGATAGTTGATAGATAGGTAGGTAGATAAGCATCATGGATGAAGGAAAAGTGACTGAGACAGTCACTTTTACTTCCTAAATCATTCTTCTTTCCAGTGACAAAACAGCTAGAATCTAGTCTAGATCTAGGTTCTCACTATTTCTGGGTGGAATTCAATCAAATAGCAGCAAATTCAGGATGCACATTGCTGATTAAAGCTCATTTGGCACTTGTGTGCAGCAAACACATTTCCCCCAAAGATTGAATTTTTTGGGACAAGGAAAGTGTTAGGGAAATGTATGGTAAGTGTGGGTAACATGTTTTGACACTACATTGTCTAACTTTGGCATGAACAAATCAGATTGAATGCTTAATAGACAGACTTCTAGAAGTGCCCTTAAATGGTAGAGACTAATTGAGATTTTTTTTATTGTAATCCTATACATGTCTGTTTAAAGCTAAATCCTACTGATTTCAATAGAACTTACTCTCAGTAACCCTATACACATTTATTCAGAAGTAAATCTCATCTTCATTGGAGCTTACCCACAAGTAACTGAATAAAAGATTTTACCCTGAGTTTCCACTGTTACAGCACCACTGGAGAAATTGTATTTGGAAAAATTAAAGAACAGACCTTTCCCACTCAATTATTGAGGGAGCATCTAGCGATTTTGGGGGCATACTGAAATTGAAATAAAGGACAAAATCCAGCATGTTGCTTTAATACCAATTAATTTCATTTGACGAGTATAGCATGTGATTAATGGCTGCTACTTACACCAGTAGGGCTTAGTGCTTAATTTGCCTAAATCACAACCCAATTGCTTTTTCATTTCCATTTCTAATTGAAATTTATCATTTCAATTGGGATGGCGAGATGATAGCTCAAATAAGCAATGAAGCCTTTAAGCATCTCCTTTCATGGCTAGATATATATTTTTAAGGGATCTTTTAAATAATATGATTTACGTTCTTTGGTGATTTGACTGGTATCACTGTGAATCAGGAACAACAAAGGTTACGATTTGAAGACAAAGATTTATTACAAAAGGTATCTGGGCCAATGTCTAGAGTTGTTGTTATGGAATGCAACCATTAAACATTTGGTGAAGGCATGTTTTTATTGGCAATTAACTTATCTCATTCCCATTCCCTGTTGGGGAGGGGAGATTTTCCTCAAGGTTTTGGGGAGTGAAAATTGTGAGATGGAGGGAGAGGTGAGCCTCACCTGACTGTTTTGCACAACACAGGAAATCAAAGGGCACACTTCCTCTCTCATCACTTTCAATCCATCTGGCCAATGGGGAGACATATGGCTGGCTGTCGAAATGAGACATGAGACAAAGTCAAAAGGTGCAGCAACAATGAACAGAGAGGCTTTGAAAACTGCAGAAAAAAACAGAAGATGACTTTCCCAACAAACAGAGCACTCTAAATTATTTTGAGGGCAGAAATGAACGTAGGGTATGCATGCTGCAATTTGGTATGAGGAGGATTGACTGGCCATTACCTGAGAGAACTTGAACTTGACTGTAAGGCTCCTCTGAAGAAAGAAAGAAAGAAAGAAAGAAAGAAAGAAAGAAAGAAAGAAAGAAAGAAAGAAAGAAAGGCATAAGCAGTAAATAGTCATGTTATCCCAACTTTTGTTTGTTTTAAGCTTTTCCTGTGCCCTAAAAATGCCCTTTGATAACATAGAGCTGTTTTTCAGGCCAAAGCTTTGTTTGTTTTTCTCCTTCTTTAGGTAGTCTGACTCCTGAGAAAGTGCTTTTTCAAAAGAATGAAGCTTGCCGCACATCTCTGTAATGTGGTGAAGGCAATTGTGACACCATCACATTCAGGTGACTTGAGATGGCCAGTTAAAGGATCTGTTCTCTTGAAGAGCATAGATGTTGACCCGGCTGAAAAGCAAGTGCTGTCTGACACCAGTGGTAGCATGGGCTTCAGATCAGAGCCCAATGCCATACACACATTTGGCCTCAGTGATGGGAGTTGTATGGGCTGAAAGGGACCTCATACACTCAAAATTCTTCTCAATAGTGGTAGCAATTCGTGTCTGGGAAGACAATTATCTGATGCTACACTACATTTCTGGTGCAACAATCAATTGAGCACCTGCATCATTAATTCCCAAACATCCAAGTCCCCATAGGTGATGAGTTTGGACAGGGCATTTGTTTCGCAATGCCTGCTGTTCAATATTTTGTTAATTGCTAAGCATGTAGCTGGCTTAGATAAGAGCATTGCTGATACATGGTCTCATTTGAGGTAGAGTAATTCTAAACTCTGGTGCCCATATTGAGGGTGGACCTAGAGAGGATTCTACAGAGTCTATGGAATGTTGGCTTAGCAAAATAACCAGAGCCATCTATACCTTCCTAGTTTCCAGCCCTAGAGATCTAAGTTGAAAAATTGCACATGTGGCTGATTCCTAGTACAGTGGTACCTTGGGTTACAGATGCTTCAGGTTACAGACTCCACTAACCCAGAAATAGTACCTCGGGTTAAGAACTTTGCTTTGGGATGAGAACAGAAATCGTGCTCTGGCAGCGCGGCAGCAGCAGAATGCCCCATTAACTAAAGTGGTACCTCAGGTTAAGAACAGTTTCAGGTTAAGAACGGACCTCTGGAACGAATTAAGTTCTTAACTTGAGGTACCACTGTAGATACTCATTACCAGAACTTACCTGCAATACGAGGTGCACTTTTATTTGGAGGGTGTGAAATATTCCTTGCTGATCTGAAATGGTGCCCACAGGACTTCATAGCTGGCAGGTGGGGAGAGTGAGTCGCTTCCTCTTGTGGTGGGTCCAGAACAGACAGACAGACATCATTGGACAGCACAGGTAGACAGTTTTCAAGGGCAGCCCCATGTATAATGATTTATAGTAGTCTCCAGGTGGGAGGTCTCTAGAGCACGGGCAACTGAGTCCATGCTATCGTAGTCTAGAAATTGTCAGAGCTGGTGAACCACCCCAAATTGAGAATAAGAACTCCTACCTGCAGAAACCACTTGGGACTCTAGTGACAGATTGGAACCCAAGTGTATCCCCAGAATATGAATGAGTTCTGAAGGGTTGAATCTGTGGGAGACAGAATTCCAATGGCTTAATCTTCCATAAGGAAAATTGGGTTGCCACGTTGGTGAAAGGGTAGGGTGGATAAACAGGGATTTGTTGCAGATCAACAAAATGAATAGAGTCATAGCCATAGCTAATTTGAACTCTTTTCCACGAGTCTCAATTCTTGGCTCCAGCGGCAATGACTATTTTGTTTCTGAAAGATTCAAATGTAGAGCAAGAAGTGTTTTTTTTTGTGATCTCCACTTCAAACCTTATTTGTAAGAGATGTCCTTAAATTGGTGTGGACAGAAAACCCAGTTTATTCTGAAAAGGCGTGTTTAATTGAGGAATACAGCGTGTGGTATTCTGTAGATATAAATAGGCTAAACAGAGAAGCTCAGGGTATGATGAACTGTGAAATGAAGTTTTGACAAGCCACATACCATACACTTTAGCTGCAATCAATTGCTGCAAAATTACATAATCTTCAGAATGTTGCTGCAGAGGTTGAAATTAACCAGTCAAATCCATCTTGGCGTACAGTTTTCAGTACATGCCGAGCAAAAGGTGCCTGTTGAAAACATGGAAACTGCAGTATATTAGGAAATATTTCTCTGATGTAACAATAGGCTGAAATAGAGAGCATAGCTCACAGGCAATGAAGTACTATTGGTTGCCTATTAACAATGCAATGTTTGGGCATGTTTGCTTAGAAGGGCAATCCTATATATACTGCCCACTGTGTTCAGTATACAGTAACTGCCAGGATACTTAGATGCCAGCATAGTTGTGCTCCTTCAGATAGCAGCATTCTGTAATGGTACATGATGCTCTGAAGATTTTAAGGCACTGTATTCCATCACTCTTCCATGAGTGCAGTCGCTCATTTATTATTTGTTTTAAAAAAACCTTTAAAACAAAACAAAACCACCCCCCCATGGGCGTAGCCAGGATTTAAGTTAGGGAGTAGGCTTTTGTCGGGGGGGGGGGGACCTCAGTTAGCTATTTTTGTTGATTTTTATTAATTTAGGGGGTTAGCTGCCCCTCTGCCTTCCCTAGCTATGCCCATGCTCCCCTCCCTTCCCTTCCTCTCCCTTCCCCTTCCCTTCCACTCCTGGGATGGGCAGTTTCTCATTTTTCCATTTTTAAGTTCAGTTCTCCACATCGCCACATAAATTTGCATTTTTTTTTCTTTTTTCTTTAGAAAAGTTGCATTTCTCCCAGCATGTCACGTGTTCAAGTTCCCGGCTTGATAACACAGCAAGAGTCGTTAATTAAAAAGGAGGATTTATTGTGAAAACAAACAGATAGCTCCACACGGCTTTAACATAGCCTCCGGCATCACCAGTCAAGATGACCCTTCTGAAGACTGTTTCTGGGTTCTACAGAAGATACTGAATTTTTCAACCTTGCGTCTCTTGCTTTGTTTCTGGTCTAACAGCCTGCCCCTTAGCCCACTCTTAGGAGAGACTGGATCAGCTCCAACCTCTTCCCAGTCTGACAGAATACTTCCATCTTTGTTCCCGCCTGGTTGAACTTCCCAAGAGCTTTGGCTGGGTTCCAGCCTGCTTGCAGTTATTCCCTTATCAACCAGCATTCCAAGGGGCGGGGAAGTTAGCTCTCTCTACTATTCATCCTGCATGAAAGTTAACCCTCTCTGTTGCTGGCTACTTTCTTCAGTTGGCTGCAAACCTTCACTGGGAGCTGGCTCATTCCTGACACACCATATACACTTTTGTATGCAATTTTGCCTAAGAGGCACATTTTTACAAAACCATTTCCCCTAATATACATGTTTGTGTGTCTTATTTTCACTAGTGTATATTGTATATGCAATTTTGTGCACATTATTTGACTGGAGAACTGCACTGCAAAGTTTCAAAGGATGACTGTGCATTGGTTTGCATATTATTTTCATAAAGTGCAATTTAGGTTTAGTTGCCTTTAAATATGAACTGACCTGGTTTTCTCCCCAGTTGTTGGTCTTCATGCACCTTGTTAGCATATACTTATGCCCCAGGCTCAGTTAAAAGTGCTGAAGCCTGCATAAATATGGTCACACTATTTTATCCCAACAAAGAGGAGGTGGGGGTGACATACTCAAGGTTACCCAGTTAGTTTAATGGCCAAGGAAGGATTTGAACCCAGGCCTCTTTCATCTACGAACTGATTGGTTATTCACTTATAAAACTCAGAAAGAAAAAGAGCTCACAGTTTGAATGTCAAAATACTAGTGTATGCAGTGCAATCAATTGTGTATGCTGCAAATGTGCAGATGAAATTCAGTGTCATTCACTGGGACCTATTCCCAGGTCAATGTGTATAGAAATGAAGTCTTACAGCACAATCATATATCGAAGAAAACAGATCAGTAGATATTAATGTTTTCCGTTGTCATGTTGCTTAAAAAAGTAAGATAAAAAGTATACCACAGCAAAAAGAAATCTATTTCCAGAATATTCTAGGATGCATTACTCAACTCTCCCCACAGACGCATAATGTTTCAATTTTCTATAATGAGATATTAAATTAATTACCATAATTAGCTTCCTTGGTGTCATAGATCATAACACCTTCCTGTGTCCAGTTATTTATCATATATGTAAATATAATATCTACCTATCTGATTGATAATTGCTTTCTATACTATCTTCATAATTACATGTTATATAGCTTTTGACTACATAATGAATTTTTCTTTTCTGGTTCTTCATCCCTGCAATATAGAAGACACGCAGGCATTTTAAGCAAGGGCTCACTATTATTTGTTTGTTTTGATTCAATGCTGCCTGGGTTGCTATAAATACTGCCTCAGGGCAAACAGGACATATTAATGCAAAGTATTGGGGGAAAAATATTAATTATCATTTGGTGCTTAAGCTAAAAAGCAAGAATGATAGTTGCATAGCCTGCAATGAAGTCTTATGAGTTTTAACTGGTATTACATTTTATGCAAATTAATGTTAGTCTACATTAGTGAAAATCTAGCAGTGGAAGCAGATATATAAAAATCTCAATTGACTATTCAAATCAATCTAACTTAACAGTGAAATCCTGTTACGCATGTCTGCCTCAGAAGTACTATACATACCACTGAGTTCAATGGTGTTTACTCCCAGGTAAGTGAGCTTAGGATTTCATTCCCATAGTGTGGAATACTGTTGGTGCCCTTATGACCAGGGAATACACTTTGATCCAGTGGATGCTTCTGCTAACAGAAGGCAAGCAATTTATAATCACTATTGTTGCTGTTGTTCAATTAATGTATATATCATTTACTTGCCAAAATGGCTTCTAAACACTTTACAAGTATAAACCTAATTATACGTTTCTGAGCACAATTCAAAGTGTTGGTGCTGACCTTTAAAGCCCTAAACAGCCTTGGCCCAGTAGACCTGAAGGAGCGCCTCCACCCCCATCGTTCTGCCAGGACACTGAGGGCCTTCTGGTGGTTCCCTCCCTGCGAGAAGTGAGGTTACAGGGAACCAGGCAGAGGGCCTTCTTGGTAGTGGCGCCTGCCCTGGGGAACACCCTCCCATCAGATGTCCAGGAAATAAACAACTACTTGGCCTTTAGAAGACATCTGAAGGCAGCCCTGTCTAGGGAAGTTTTTAATGTTTGATGTTTGATTGTGTTTTAATATTCTGTTGGGAGCTGCCCAAAGTGGCTGGGGAAACCCATCCAGATGGGTGGGGTATAAATATTATTATTATTATTAGCCAATAAGAAGAGGCTGCTGGATCAGGCCAGTGGCCTATCTTAGTCCAGCATCCTGTTCTCACAGTGGCCAACCAGATGCCATTGGAAAGGCAACAGCACTTGCGTGTCGAGGTCCCCAAGCAACCCCTCAAATAACTCACAACACACACATAAATTTTGTTTAAGGTTTTTGGCATAATTTTGGCCATAACTTTATTGAAATACATAAATGTGAGTGGTTGTTTAGGCATTGGTTAAGGCTATCTGTCCCCCTGCCTGGGGATGGAACTGACTTCCGCGCACCACCAAAAACCAGTAAGGAAAAACAATATTGGGGAGAAATGGAGCTAAGGCACAGACCCTCACCTCTCCCTGCATGCTCCCCGGGGCTTGCCGGTCCTAGCCCCATTCCCAGAATTTGGACGAGAAGATGGCAAGCCCCTGGATTCCTTTAATGGAATTCCCTTTCCACAGCAACCTTGGAGGGGCAGGCCCAGCCAATCCTAACCCCTCCTCCAACCAATTGATAACCAATGCCTAACTGCCACCTTACAAGTTGTGACGATTTGCTACACAGTAGGCAAAAACCAAATGGCACCAGCCAATCAGCCAGATGGACAAAATTCCTACCAGGCCCCTGCCCCAACGGCAGACGACCCCATGACAGGCATAGCAAGGTCAACACAAAACCCATAAAATTAGGGCGGGCGGGCGATCCATTGCACACAGCGAAAGAGAAAGCTCCAAGCTGCGTTCACAGGATTTAAAACATCCGATCCCTCCCACCAAATTGCAACATAGGATTTACCCCAGCAACCCAGCCATCCAATCGTTGCCACGGGCTTCCTTAGTAATCCTGCCTGGCAACAGAGGGGTGGCCTGGTGGACCCCACCACAACACGCGCTCTCCATGAGGGAGAACACCCTTTCCCCCTCCAGTGGTTCCCTGGAGGGTATTCAGAAGCATACTGCCTTTGACAATGGAGGTAAAACATAGCTATCATGATGTGCAGCCATTGATAGCCTTGCCTTCAATGAATTCCACCCCAAACATGCCACTTGTCTCTCTACAGCACCCTATGCAGTATGGGCTTTCCTAGTTTCCTGTTGGGCTGCTGAATCTTGCAAGGAGTTCCTGATTGGCTGAATCTTGGTGCTGAATCTTGCAAGGAGTTCCTGATTGGCTGTGGGACTCCTCTCTTTCACTTACTCCAAACTACTGGGAGTCCAGTTCTTGGAGGGGTGTTGTGGTTTTTTTGGTTTTTTAGAAAAGTATTTTGAACCTTTATTTAGCAATCAACAATAACAATCAGCAATCAACAATAATTAACACAACAATTCACCATTCTCTACAGACAACCGTCCTTAGCAATACATAACATGTCAAAACGTCGCAACAACTAGATCAGCATTCCATAGCCTTTTATCCATATCTGCTTTACACAACAACAAAAAGGAAAGGAAAGGAAAAAGAAAGGAAAAAGAAGAAAAGAGGAAATGAAAATCAAAAGAAACAAAAAAAGAGAGAGGGGAAAAATCAGGACAAAAATAAATTTGACTTCTGATTAGACTCATTGTACTGTTGTTCCTATTATTGTTTTACACACAGTTTCAAATTACCATTTTCTTCATTCTTATAAAAAAAGAGAGTTAATATCTGTACTTTTTATTTTACAATAATCATTCAAATTCTGCCAGGAGATTTTTGTTGTTACAATAATTTTTGAAATACTATTTTTAAAAAAATTCCATTCTTTCTGTATCTTCTGTATTGGATACCCTCTAATTCGCCCTGTCATCATAGCCAGCTGCAGATATTCTGTCATTTGGACCTGGCACTCATTTATCATAGGAGTTTTCTCGCTTTTCCAATTTCCAATTGGAGGGGTGTTTTTGATTGGTTTAATTGGCTTGCTTTCTGGGCAGGAAAGATGTTAAATTCTGGTGGGGTAAAAACCTTAGGCATTACTGGGTCAAGGGCACCCTTTGCTGCCTTGGCAGTGGGTCATTTAAGCTTCTCAGGAGAGGCTACTGTATGCTTGTCTGGTTCATATAACTTGTATAGCATTGGTTGAAGGTATAAAAGTTAAAGACGTTATTTTTGCCCCAATCCTGTGGCCCTAAGAAGGTTGGCTAGATATGACTGAAGCCTTCAGACTCGTATGGAGATGAAGCCATCTCCTTCTTTATTCGCATCCAGGCGTTCTTCACACCTTTGGCATGTGATGTGATCCTTGTAGAGTTTCAGATCCCAATTTAGAAGAATGGCAATGGCTAACTTAAGGGTTAAATTAATATAATTCTGATCAAGTGCATTGCATATAAGACTTTGGTAACTAAAGGATTGTTGTTGTTGTTTAGTCGTTAAGTCATGTCCGACTCTTCGTGACCCCATGGACCAGAGCACACCAGGCACTCCTGTCTTCCACTGCCTCCCGCAGTTCGGTCAAACACATGTTGGTAGCTTTGAGAACACTGTCCAACCATCTCGTCCTCCGTTGTCCCCTTCTCCTTGTGCTTTCCCAACATCAGGGTCTTTTCCAGGGAGTCTTCTCTTCTCATGAGGTGGTCAAAGTATTGGAGCCTCAGCTTCAGGATCTGTCCTTCCAGTGAGCACTCAGGGCTGATTTCCTTAAGAATGGATACGTTTGATCTTCTTGCAGTCCATGGGACTCTCAAGAGTCTCCTCCAGCACCAGAATTCAAAAGTATCAATATTCTTCAGCGATCAGCCTTCTTTATGGTCCAGCTCCCACTTTCCTATATCACTACTGGGAAAAACCATAGCTTTAACTAAAGAATTACAGCACTCCAAATCTGAGCATATGTAAAGATGGTGAAGATTGACTGCTGAATGCCAACCACATGCAGGTGCAGAAGAAACACATTAATTTGTAATCAATCCTGCTTTGAATTATGAAGATATGTTAAATGTCAAGAGATTTTGCAAAGCAATGGAATATTGTGCTGTGCATTTATAACTTGAATCCAAGCATCACTTTCAAAAGCAAAAGAAAGTTTTTGTTTGGGCTGGTGTCTGGGGGCCTCTTAACAGGAGCTGAGATTTCTTTAGATCAATAATATTTAGTTGCATTTTATTATGTAACTGACTGTAATCAACTTTAAACTTTAGCTGGGCTACACAAAGGATAGAACAGTGCATTGTATGAATTAGAATATACATAAATTGCCCAAAGAAACATTGTTAGCAGCTCCCCTCAAGACAATTTCAATGAAAATCCAGTAGTGGCTTAGATGGGTGTGATGCATGGTTTTTCAGGTTTCCATTCTCTTATTGGATAAAGAATGTTGTATACTCACAGGGATTGAGGTGTGTTACAGTCCCCATTTCATAAATGGAATGCAACTGCCTTTGCAAACAGATGGGGAAGTTGGAGTCAATGGGCTATAGCCAATGAAACAACACCATTTACTCTCTTCTCCATTGCACCCCCTTCCCCAAATCTGCTCTAGGCCACAGGGAGAGGAAGCCCTATTGTGCAGGCTGAAGACTTTGTGCTAATGTGATGACTTTGTTGGATGCAATTCACTGCAACCATAAGGCCATGGAAACATATTTTGCTGATCAATACATTTAAGTCTGATCATGCATAATATTGAGAGTCCTATATGGTTTTTTTCCCAGATAACTGCTGTTTGGGTCACAATGTGCATAATGGACTTAGTCTGAAATTAGCTTCAGAAACTCCACATTTATCCAGCATTAGTATTTTTATTAATAATAATAAAACAACAACTATTACGAATAAAAACGAACAATTACTCAAAAGGAGTTTTGAGAACTATTCTTGTAGGCTGGTGGTCTCATATATTTATTGGAAGTGAGATTAGCTGTGGCACAATTCTCTTCGCTGTGACAAAACTTCTCAACTCAGCCGTAAACCTCATTTATAATGAACGAATTGCAACCAGGTCTCATAAATCCTGGAAACATTTGTGTCTCATTACAAATAAACTGTTCCCCACAGACCATACCCATTTATTTATTTTTATCAAGTCGGTGTTGTAGAGTCATCACTAATGTAGTGAAACGAAGAGAGACAAGAAAGATCTCTGTTGCATTATACACACACACACAATTCAGGAATACAAAAATTCTCTTTCAGGAAATGTTTTCTAAATATATATATATTTAACTTATATACCAAATGGTACAGCAATCTATGCAGATACAACCATTTTTTGTTCCATTGCCCCCTGCCCCAGAACTGTTTCCTGATAGGCATTTTGCTTGGAAGATAATAAAAAAATAATGCTAAGAGGGAGTTCATATATTTTGCATTATTTCTGTGACAACTCATAATCTCACTTTATACAATATCAATTTGTGAAAATCCTATCATCTGATAAAAGGGATTACTGGTTTTTATTCTCTGTGACTTGTGTTTTTATGCTGCATTATACCTTTCTTGTTGTTTTTATTATTATTTAATGTTAAACTGTTTTTGTTTCTTGTTCTCTTTCTTATAAGTCAGCCAGCCAATCAATCAATCAATCAATCAATCAATCAATCACTCAATCAATCAATAAAAAATAAAAATAAAAGAGCCCATCAATCAATAATTCCTTATGCGTTCCCTTTAAGCAAAAGGGAGACATCTAGGAGGGATAATCAAATAATCAACTGATTATCTCCTCCTACTGAATTCATCTTAACTAACTATATGAATTGAGTAATTAATCCAAGCTAAGTAACTTTGAGCTAGTTTCAACTAACCTGTTCTGCTAGCACAATGAGGCTGTTCACCCCTTCTTCTCCCACTGTGCACCCCCATAACTCTCTCAAATCTACTCTGGGGAGCCTCAGAACAGTGTGCTGGCTGTGTGTGGAGAGGGAGGTTATTCAGTTGGACAAGCAGAGATGCTTGCACTGATAGAAAATTCACTTTAGTGCTGTGTTGAATTCTATCCTCAGGAGTACACACACACACACACACACACACACACACACAGAGAGAGAGAGAGAGAGAGAGAGAGAGAGAGAGAGAGAGAGAGAGACTTGAATTCAACTGAGAAGACAGAAATTACTTAAAATGTTTGTCGAGAGTTTAGTATTTGCAGGAATACAACTACTAGTCAGCTTCTTGAAAAAGCCAAAGTTGCACTGAAAAAGAAACATGATAAGGAGTTGAGAGGAACAATCTGTGGACCCTCAGCCAGCGCTCTTTGTCACAGGTAGAATCAAGATCAGGTCATTTTCCAAGCCACACTCCCATAGTACCGCACTTGTTTTCAGATGAACCTGAGGTATCTGTTCAGCACCAAAATAGCTCAGTGGAAGAACTTTTGGAAATACATTAGTTTGTCACCAAGGACCAGCTAGATATGTGAAAAACATGTACCTTTATTTACACTTTGCCACTGCCATGTTCTTGTATATCCCCAGAGCATCCCCAGAGCATATTTTTGTCCAAACAACTCTTGTCTGCACAATATTTTACCCTTTTCCCTCAGGAAAAGAAGCTGTAGAAATGGAAACTCATTCTAGTAGCCGGGGCAGTGCATGGATGTGGATGAGTAAGGCTAGCAGGCAACCACATTTGATTCTTAGTCAGATTCGCACCCAGCCTCTGTTTTTTCTTCCTAGTTCCCCCTAGACTTGATGCGTCCACAAAGTAAATGGGAAAGAACAGGCAATGTGGAATATTTGGGATAATTGCCTGCAGCAGCAAGATTAACCATTTTATCGTTGGGCATTCAAATTGTTGGGATACCACACCATCTATATATCCCTCCCCCTCAAAAAAACAACCCACCCAAAAATAGATTTCTACCCCAAAAATAACCTATAGGAATAGCTAAGTTTTGTTTTACTTGCATAGGCTATATACAAAAGGGGGAACATCAGAAATTGAATGTTTCCTCCTGTTTTCATCTACTGGAGAAGGGTAAAGGCAATGTATTAGAAAGTATATAAATATAATACTTCAGTTTTGAAATGGAAAAAAGTCTGCATGGATTTCAGAATAGGGGAGGAGTTAGTTTGGTCTGCTTTTTCACAGAGGACTAACCCAGTCCAATGTTGTTGAACTTCCTTATGGATCAGTGTTCAACTCCCAGTTGCATGAAGCCTCTCCTCCTTACAGAGTGGAGTAGTTGTGAGCAGGAGCCGTTTCCCGCGTTGGCAGTGGGCGTTCCAGCCCCTTGCCCAGCTGGCCTGGCTGCTGCGCCACGCCCCCAGGTAGCCAACCAACCAGGTGGAGGCTTGGGGGCGGGGTTTTGCTGCTCAAACGTGGCTGCGGCAGTACTTCCCTTTCATTCAGCTGCTGGCTTTCGTCGGATCACCCACCCACCCATCCTCCCTTTAGTTCACTGCTTGGTTCTTGACATTGCTGTGGACCTGTGGTTGGTCACCTTGGTTGTGCAAGGGGCCTGATAGGAATTTTTATCCAACTGGCAAATTGGCACCGGCCACTTGGTTTTTCGCCTACCTTGTAGCAAATCGTCATAACTTTTAGATATTGGCAGTTAGGCATTGGAATATGTTTGTGTATTGGAGGGCAGGGTGTGGCCATCGCCTACCCCTCCACTTCATGGGTATTCCAGTAAAGGAATCCGGTGGTTGTGGATCCTGTCCGACGCCCTTGCTGGTGGCTAGGGCCATGGCACGACCCCTGGTGACATCAGGGAGAGCTTTCAGTTGCATTTGCATCAACAGGCTCCTCCCACTGGTGGTTAACCCTTGTTGGACTCACCTCTCCCTGAAGGGGTGGAATCATGCTCTGTTGTTTTATCCAATGCCTAAGCCAATACCTCTCACATGCAGTAATCAATAAAGTTGTGGCCTTTTTTAGCCCATTAGCCTAATATACTGTGTCCATGTGTCTTTCTTATCCCCAAGCAGGTGGCGGATCCTAGAATCACAACTTATATCTTCAGGTAAAGGTAAAGGTAAAGGTACCCCTGACCGTTAGGTCCAGTCGCAGACGACTCAGGGGTTGCGGCACTCATCTCGCTCTATAGGCTGAAGGAGCCGGCGTTTGTCCGCAGACAGCTTCTGGGTCATGTGGCCAGCATGACTAAGCCTCTTCTGGTGAATCAGAGCAGTGCACGGAAATGCTGTTTACCTTCCCGCCGGAGTGGTACCTATTTATCTACTTGCACTTTGATGTGCTTTTGAACTGCTAGGTTGGCAGGAGCTGGGACCGAGCAACGGGAGCTCACCCCGTTGCGGGGATTCGAACCACCGACCTTCTGATCAGCAAGCCTAAGGCTCGGTGGTTTAGACCACAGCACCACCCGCGTCCCTATATCTTCAGGTATTGCAATCCATTTTCAGCACGGAGAAGTGTGCATAAAACACATACAAAATGCAAACAAAGTGTGCATTCTACTAATGAATGCATTGAGAAGCATTGGGAAGTGTGTACTTTACATAAAAGGGCATTCAAACTGCATACAGCAGGATGAAGTGGCACTCAAAAGGAGGCTGTGGGAAACAAAAAGGGGGTGGGGGGAGGACGATACAGATGGAATCTGCAGTTCAGCCCATCCCTAATGGGTTTCCCCCCTTCCATATAGCGTGTTCTCCATAATAGAGAGCACGTGTTGCGGTGGGGGCCAAAAAGGCCACCCCACTGTTGTTGGGCAAATTAGCCACATGCTGTGATTGGGCAAGGAGTGTTGCTGGGGAGAATGTTATGTTGCTAAATGGTGGGAGGGGTCAGAGGTCTTATTTTTTTTTAATAAAAATTTTTATTGGGTTTTCAAATTTTATACAGACAACACACACATAAAAAGACAAAGACAAAACACGTATAATTTCATACCCTTACTTTCTTATCCCTGTTTCCCTGACTTCCCCCCACCCCCCCTCATACATCCCAATTTCCAAAGTTAGTTCAGCAAGTTTTTGTCCCTTCCTTTAACCTAATCTGTTGTTTTTAAACTTGATTCTTTTTACTAAGTCAAATTTTACTTATCCCATTCTCTTATTAACATCAAATCCTTTTTTCTAAGGTCGACCTAATTTCTCATCCACAAATTTCCCCTTTTTTATATTAAAATATGAGTCAAAATAACCAAACACAAAAGTCATAAATTTTCCAACTTCTGCTCTCCCCCTCCCTCCCTACCCCGGTTTCCGTCCCTTCCCAAATAATTATCCACCCATAGAGTTCCTAGCCCGGATTCCTCACATCCGAGGCCTTTAGTTCTCTGTCAGTCTCTCTCTGTCGGTTTTGTTGGTAGTCCTTTTTGTTGGAGGGGTCAGAGGTCTTAAATGCAGGGCTCACAGCCTGAGGCCTTCTCTTGGGCTGCGTGCACCGGATCACCGGCCCACCCTCCCTGAAAAGGGGGGATTCGTTGTCCTCTGACCTTGCTATGCCTGTCATGGGGTCGTCTGCCTTGGGGCAGGGGCCTGGTAGGAATTTTGTCCATTTGGCTGATTGGCTGTTGCCATTTGGTTTTTGCCCACTGCGTAGCAAATCGTCACAACTTGTAAGGTTGGTGGTTAGGCATTGGTTAAAATTGGTTGGTGGAGGGGTAAGTGCCTACCCCTCCAATGGTGGTGCTGCATAGGGAATTCTGTTAAAGGAATCCAGGGGCTTGCCATCCCTTTCGTCCTAGTCCCTGGCATCAGACTTGGGCCGTGCAAGCCCCACAGGAACATGAGGGTGAGAGATGAGGGACTGATGCCCAGCTTCATTTCTCCCCAATATGGTTCTCCCTGACTGGCTTCCACTGGAATCCGGAAGTCAGTTCTGTCCCTGGGGCAAGGACAGATAGCCGTAACCAATGCCTAAGCAACCACTCACATGGTGTGTATTTAAATAAAGTTGTGGCCAAATTCATGCCAAAAACCTTAAACAAAAATTGATGTGCGAAGTGTGAATTATTGGGGTGGCCTGGGCGACCTCGACATGCAACTCACACTATGACCAATTGATTGAAAACTGAGAACAGCTTAGGGTTGAAGAAGGAAAACTTACTTAAATTACATAAACTTAAACGGAATGATTTTCTAAGTAATCTTGTGTTTGAAATTTTACCTATGAAGTCACACAGCCTAATCCATTTTATTAAAGCAATAGCTTCACGATCAAGAAAATCCATTCTTCTTAGGTGTAAAATGCAATGATTGTATTTTCAACAAATTTACATAGCTTTATTTTTTATCTTACCAAGGGAGCACAATTTTAAAGAGTACCGATGAGCACGTTCACTACCTGAAATATTTCCTTCCAACAACAGATGGTAGATTTGGTAGCCTAAATGAAGAAGGGAAGTTTATGATGGTGTTAGAATGACTCATATCAATTATTAATTAATTAATGAGCACCTGATGGGAAGCTCAGGGCTGCAGACAACACAGAAAAGCAGAGAACAATTAAAACCTGAATTCCAAATGAGCAGATGGGAGGCCAACACCCAAGGATCTTAATTACTCCTTTTTGTTTTTAAACATAACCACCAGGCTGCTTTCTTTGGTGCATACTTATTCAATTTCACCATGGTGGCTCACTAACTTCTGCTTAACAGTGATGGGTGAAAAATGGGATGGAATTAAACTTTTCATTAATTTGTTTGATCAACTCAAAGTGAAACAAAATTGAAAGTGGCTTTTACTTAACTGTTCAATATGCTTTTTTGGGGGGGGCAGTGAAAATCACCTAGGACAGGCTTTCTCAGCTTTGGTTCCCCGGATGTTGCTGGACTACAACTCCCATCATGTGTAGCTAGCAGGACTAGGGATCATGGGAGTTGTAGTCCAATGACATCTGGGGAACCAAGGTTCAGAAAGACATATAATCAATGGCAGGGATGGGGAGTCTGTGACCCTCCAGTAGATATTTCAGACAGGAGTCTCAACCAGCCCTACCTACCTAGAGACACCAGAGACCTAAAGCTGGGACTTCTTGCATGCAAAGCTTGCCTGTTCTTTCCTTTTGATCAGCAGCCCTTTTCTGGCTAAACATCAGGTGTCAGGAGTCCAGTCCCTGGCTTGGTAACACAGTGAGCGTAGTTAATTAAAAAGGATGATTTATTGTCAAAACAAACAGATAGCTCCGGACGGCTTCACACAGCCTCCATTCTCATCAATCAAGATGACCCTTCTGAAGACCGCTTCCGGTGTGACCAGAAGCAACTGAACTTTTGCTTCATACACCTTTTGTTTGCTTCCTATCTTGCAACCCTCCCATTCGTCTAGACCTTGGACTGAGGGGGTCCTCTCCCTCCTCTTCTCCATTCTCTGAGAGGCTGTCTCTTAACTCTTTCCTGCCTGTTTGTCCTTCCAGAGAGCTTTGACTGCGTTCTAGCTGGCTCCACGCCCTTCCCTTATCAGCCGGAATTCCAAGGGGAAGTTGTCACTAGTCAACTCTATGCTGTTTTTAAGTCACATTTTAATCAATGTTTTATATTTGCTGTTAGCTGCCCTGAGTCCGGTTTTTAAACCAGGAACGGTGGGGTTTAAATAATTTATTATTATTATTATTATTATTATTATTATTATTATTATTATTTATTAGTCGATGTTCATCCTGCGTGGCAGTTAACCCTCTCTGTTCTTGGCTGCTTTCTTCAGTTGGCAGCACCCTTTCCCTAAGAGCCGGCTGCAAACCTTCCCTGGAAGCTGGCTCATTCATGACATCAGGCATAACTTAGGACCCGAGCTCATGTAAGAATATCTATGACTGATTCTTCTTCTTTTCCTGTTTATTCCAGTATACATATCATGCACCTCCATCAGTCTGATGTGCTTGAAGGACAGAGGACTGAAGAACAACCAGCTCAGTCACTGAGCTCATCTGCAGGAACATCACTGGCCATTCCCTTAGTTGGTGAGGCTCATTGGACAATATTGTGGATCATTCTGCCAATGGAGATTCAGCAGGTGCTTTCAACTGTTAAATGTCAGCTGAAAACCTTTCTGTTCCATCAGGCCTATGCAGGCAATTAAGAATACCTCTTTCCTCAGTAATCAATGTCTGATTTTAACTTTTTATATGAATATTATTGTATTTTATGTGGTTTGTCTGTACTATTGTTGTAAATGGCTTTGGATTTTTTTCTCATGAAATAAAAGTAGGCACATATTTTGATACATATAAATAAGCTATCAAGACATTAAGCCGGGACGCTGATCACAGCAAAGGTTCTTTCCTCCGATGGATCCCTTTCATTCTTAGAGACTGAGTTTGCTGTTACAATATACAGGATAACTGAAAAGCAGGAGACGGGTGTAGCAGGCTTCATTCCAATACAGTGGTACCTTGGTTCTCAAATGCCTTGGTACTGAAACATCTTGGTTCCCAAACGCCGAAAACCTGGAAGTAAGTGTTCTGGTTTTCTAACGTTTTTCGGAAGCCAAACGTCTGATGCGGCTGTTGGCTATTGTTTCACGGGCGCCTGCACCAATCAGAAGCTGCGCCTTGGTTTTTGAACATTTTGGAAGTCAAACTGACTTCCAGAACAGATTAAGTTTGGCGCTTTTGTTTTTGCTATTTGTTTTGCGTTTTTGTTTTTGAGGCTTTTTCGGTTAATTTGTTTTTTGTGACTGTGTGGATCCCAGTTCAGCTACTGTTTGATTGATTGATTGATTGATTGATTGTGGGAATGAGGAAATGGATAAACAATGACTATCAACAGTGAAGGTAAGATTTTTTTAAAAAAAATTATCGCCTACAATGCTGTCTTATTTATTTTATAGTACAGTACATTGATTATTACTTTCATTTTATGAATCAATGGTCTCATTAGATAGTAAAATTCATGCTAAATTGCTGTTTTAGGGGTTGTTTTTAAAAGTCTGGAAAGGATTAATCCATTTTCCATTACTTTCTATGGGAAAACATGCCTTGGTCTTGGAACGCTTTGGTTTTGGAAGAGAATTCCGGAACGGATTACATTTGAGAACCATGGTACCACTGTAAATGGTTTCTTCCTACACATATTTCCCTCCTGTCCCTGTCTCTTGCTTTTCAGTTATCTTGTACGTTGTAACAGCAAACTCACTCTCTAATAATCCATTCTTCTGTGGCTAAAATGGCACAACCCACTTAAAAGGTGGAGCTTTTTTCCAGATGTTGCTTCTCAAAGATTGCAGAAGGATCGTGAAATTTGAGGAGAAATAACCCCAAAAGGTGGGGGAGCCCAACGGTCAATGGTCACAGAATGCTGACTGGCTGTTAGAAGAGATGGGAATTCACGTAACGGCTGAAGGTGGGTTGGAATGGAGTGTCCTAGTAGAGGACATTGTTGTCTGGCTTAAACCTGAATAGGCCATTGCAACCTTTCATTGCAGGTCCCACTTATGTCTCATTTTTGTGAGTCTCCTCAGTGAGACGTGATGTAGCTGCATATTAGATGTTGAATCATATTTATATGTCGGCTGACTCTTCTTCATTCTTAAGTATTCCAGGGTGAGCAGCTAATTGGCAGCCAAGTACTAATTGGCTAGTCAAAGCCAAAAGGCCAGCTGGCACTCCTTTTCATTTTCCTCTCTCCCTGGGTTTTATAGATGGATTTGAGCTAAGGTGGGAATAAGTGTTTTACAGCAGCAATTAGTTTATTCCTGTGGCAGACTACAAATAGAAGCGGGTATGTATATACAGCAAGAATCTTGTTTTCCATTCCACTGTGACTGAGGGAATGACAGGGAGCTGGCTGTTGGCCATTGCAAATCCAAGATGCCAGCTGGTGAGTGTCAGATTAAGGCGATTTTTAAAATTTATTTACTTTTTTACCTTCATGGCTAAGGGTTTGCATGTTGGATAGTAGAAGGAATATTTTATTAACTGAGAACTTTCCCACATCATTGATGTTCATTTGAATTGTCTGTAATAGAAATTCAAGCAGCTTGAGTTTTGTGACTCTTCATCCACCATCTAACCATTATTTACGCAACAGCAAGAACACAAGACTCTTATGATACAGAGACCACTTTCCAGAGACCACTTTTTCTTCAAAGGCTTCAAACAGAGCATTTTCCAGGCATCAAAATACATTTAGGTGAAAGTTTAGACACACAAGGAAATGATAAAAAGCAGCAAGGAATGCTAAAGTCTAGATAACATGTACAGCCACATGTAAGGGGATGAGAACCATCTAACCAAGAAATGACATTCAGCTGAATATATGAATTTTTAAGAAAATATATTAATCAGACTCTGTTTATAGATATATTATTTCCAGGGATTGAACTGAGATTTCATAATCTTTATTATTCATCAACCTTTATTTTTTATTAATTAAATCGATATATTTATACACTGGTCTCCATGATAAATTACCTCAAGGTAGTTTTACACATATAATTTATTAAAACTATAAAATGTTATGAAACCGTTACTAAATCCCATGCCAAGCTAAGAGTAGAAAGAAGTCCTTTCTTACAAATGGCCATCACTGACTCAACACTCCCTCATGTCTTGGTGAAAATATACGTTTTCAGCTGGCATGAAAACTCGTATAATGCCAGCCATATTTCTAATGGGAAGGAAATCTGGAGCTGGGATGCCACCACAGAAAAATATCTATCTTAACTGCTCCAACGATTCTGGCAGAACTTTTTGAACGGCCTCTCCTGCAAATCTAAGGGCTCAGGCAGGTTGATACAGGGAGAGACGTTTCTTCAAGTATTTGGATCCCAAGTCATCCAGAGCTTACCATTGGGTTTGCACAGCAAACAAGTATTAAACAGGAAATACAGGACCATGCATGTCAGAAAAAATGCAGGAAAAATGGACACCTGATAAATCTAGGGAGGAAAATGAGGGGAGAATATTAGGACTGGAAAAATGAAATTGAATCAAATGTGTTAAGCTAACAATCAGCTCAGGCTTTTAATTCACAATAGAAGAGAAAGACTTAGACTGATTGCATTACCATGCCTGTATTTCAATGATCCAGAATGTCAGGGCTTTCTAAATATCAGTCAAAACCTCAGCCATTCAGCTATCAACAGTTTGGCTAGGCAGACCTGCCAATTAGTCATAAAGCTTCTCAAGTGAATCCTGATGTTTGAGTTTGAATTAACATTTAAGCCCTCCACATCCTTAGCCTCAGAAAATGTAATATATGCACAACACTAAAAATATTAGATAGGTTTCCTCCTACCTTATTAGCATTTTATGTTACTACTTTTTTCACTGTTGGATGTATTCAAAATCTTACGCAATAATATCAAAGCTGCCTTCCCCCCCAACCTGCTTTTCCAATTTTCCACTGCCTTCTTGTATGTATACAACTCTTGTTTTTCCTGGGGAAAATCCTAAATGTCTTCGAATGGTTACAAATGACATTTTGCAGCACAAATTCCCACAATTATAAATCTGCAATGAATGTGTAGTAAAGTTCTTAACAGCTGCAGGGTGACCTGGCAAGAACTTACCCCAGAGTAGATTGTAGATCTGTATAGACTCTCACTTTGGCTCTGAAAGGACGCTGCTGCAGTTGGCTGCTTCAGACAGAAGAATACTAGTTTAAGCACCTATAAGGTAAAGGTAAAGGTAAAGGGACCCCTGACAGATAAGTCCAGTCACAAACGACTCTGGGGTTGCGCGCTCATCTCGCTCTATAGGTCGAGGGAGCCGGCGTTTGTCCGCAGACAGCTTCCGGGTCATGTGGCCAGCATGACTAGGCCGCTTCTGGCGAACCAGAGCAGCGCACAGAAACGCCGTTTACTTTCCCGCCGGAGCGGTTCCTATTTATCTACTTGCACTTTTGAGGTGCTTTCGAACTGCTAGGTTGGCAGGAGCTCGAACCGAGCAACGGAAGCTCACCCAGTCACGGGGATTCAAACCGCCAACCTTCTGATCGGCAAATCCTAGGCTCTGTGGTTTAACCCACAGCGCCACCCGCATCCCTCTTAAGCACCTATATCTGCATTCAATTTTATTTAGTGAAAAGTGGAAATATGTGATTACTATTAAGACTTTCTATTCCTTGCAGAGCAGACTCTGTATGCTTCTTATTATCCATTAACAAAACAAGATCTGCAAGTATAAGACATTAATTTGAGTCTCGTTCCCCAATCATACAGTAATCCTTCATTTTACGCCCATTTGACTTGTGTAATTCCAACTGGCGCAATGAGCAGGTGCTGCCCCTTGCACCACCTCACCCCCCAAGCAAGGTGGAGAGATTAAGATTTGGGTGCTTAATCCATACTGATAGTAATACACTCTGGAAGTCCGGATGACTCCACCCCATGGGTTCAGGTTGATTACTTCAATTTGTTGTTTAGTCGTTTAGTCATGTCTGACTCTTCGTGACCCCATGGACCGGAGCACGCCAGGCACTCCTGTCTTCCACAGTTTGGTCAAACTCATGTTCGTAGCTTTGAGAACACTGTTCAACCATCTCATCCTCCGTCATCCCCTTCTCCTTGTGCCCTCCATCTTTCCCAACATCAGGGTCTTTTCCAGGGAGTCTTCTCTTCTTATGAGGTGGCCAAAGTATTGGAGCCTCAACTTCACGATCTGTCCTTCCAGTGAGCACTCAGGGCTGATTTCTGATCTTCCTGCAGTCAACGGGACTCTCAAGAGTCTCCTCCAGCACCATAATTCAAAAGCATCAATTCTTCGGCGATCAGCCTTCTTTATGGTCCAGCTCTCACTTCCATACATCACTACTGGAAAAACCAGAGCTTTAACTCTACGGACCTTTGTCAGCAAGGTATGATAAGACTGAGCTCTACAGAACCCTATACCATAGATTTCTTGAGGTCAAACAAAAATCTCCTAGCACTATTTTCTGGGACTGTAAATCCAAGTAGGAGTGAAACGCCTGCAAAGAGATGGTATTTGCCCCATCTCAGGTATCCATCCTAGAAGGATACTATGATCAATTGTGTTGAAAGCTTCTGAAAGAACAAGGACAATCAACAGGATTGCACTCATCACCCCACCTGCTTCTCAATACAGATCATTGCACAGGATTTTTAAGGCAGTGCTGAAATTAGAACTGCACCTCAGTTGAAACAGATCCAGAAAATCAGTTTCATCCAAGAGAACTTGTATCTGATCAGCAGCCTCAAGCACCTTGCTGAGAAAGGGAATATTTGTCACTGGTTTGAGTTGCTCAAACTTTTAGGTCCAAAGAATATTTATTCAAGACTGGTTGTTCTGTACAATGATATCACTTCCAATTCCTCTCAGTTTCTCATTTTTCCTATCTTAAGTTCAATTCTCTGTATTTCCACATTGTTTTGCAATTCGTCTCCCTCCAGAATCGTAGACCTTAATGCAAATGAATGCTAAATATTTTCCTTATCTTGCTTTTACAGGTGATGTAATAATGAACTTTAATGTGATGGCAGATAAACTCAGTTTACTCAGCTATGAATGGTACAGCACATGTCTGATGTGAGTAATTCAGAAATCATTTAACAATCAGATGCAAACAATGAACCTTAATGAATCTCTCTTCTTTATTGTTGCAATTTAATTCCGTCTATTTATTTACTATCCCAAACTGAATTTCACTTTGAAATTTTTTATTGAACAATAATTGTAATTGAATTGCAGCACCACAAACAGCAGGCTCTCAAAACAGGAAGAAGTGTGAGCAATGGGACTGTCAATCAGCAACCTGGAACAGCAGAATGAAGAGTGCTGGACAAAGGGAATTTTAAAGCAATGTTGTTGTTTATTCCTTTTTCTTGAAATCCTTTCCAACAGCTATTGACATTTTCCTGTGTGAGCAACTTTTATGAGATTAAAATATGACCCGCTCTACAGCGTTTATAGAATGCCTTTGAACGCTTGTGGGTAAGAGCATCTTACATTGAGTGATCAGCATCTGAGCACTTTTATAGTGCTATTAGCATAATTACAATGATTGGTCAGGAAGATTGGATCATGGTAAAACTGAGTAAGCGTAGGGCCTCTTCCTGAGTTTGTACAAAGGTTTATTGAGCAGAATGTGAAATTAATTTAGTGACATTTCTGATACCGGGCTTTTGTTTTGTGACTAGTAATTTCTCATTTAGATTTATATCTCTTAATAGATTCATTCATACATTAGGATCCAGGCTCAGTGGAATCAGAGAGCTCTCATGGAGGGATAGGAGAGCACTAAGCCAGAATTCTGAAAATAATGTGCTCCAAGCTGAAACTCCTAATGATCTAACTGGAGACAAACAGAACTTATGGTGCAGAAGAGAACCCTAGTGAGATAGCATGAAGCTTTTTAGTTTTGGATCCTACATACCTGTAATAATAGCTCTTTTAAAGGTAGATGCTCCCTGGGAAACCAGCTCACCTCCTTTTTAGATGGAGTAACACTGATCCATAGGGCTGCAATACGTCTGGGCTGTCATACGTCCCATTCATTGTTGAGATTTCAAAGGTGGAATTGACGTCCAGGGGGTGCTTTGTCCTGGATCTTAGGCACGTTTTTCTTTGGGGGTTTCCTTTAAAAAGCTCAACAATTTTCAGGGTGTCCTGGATTTTATTTTTTGAAATATGGCAACGCTACTGCTACCTCAGTTGGGTTGACACATTATTAAACTCTGTAGGAGAACAACAGTGGCTGGAATTTACAGATCTACAATGGTGCACTCTCTGAATAATTATGGTGGGAAGGAGATCAACTCCTACAGAAAGGATTGAACCTGTACTGAGGAACTTATCTTGAAAGACCAACATTGGCTCCATGTACGTTTCCGAGCACAATTCAAAGTGCTGGTGCTGACCTTTAAAGCCCTAAACGGCCTCAGCCCAGTAGACCTGAAGGAGCGTCTCCACCCCCATTGTTCAGCCCTGACACTGAGGTCCAACACTGAGGGCCTTCTGGTGATTCCCTCACTGCGAGAAGTGAGGTTACAGGGAACCAGGCAGTGGACCTTCTCAGCAGTGATTCCCACCCTGTGGAACTCCCTCTCACCAGATGTCAAGGAAAAAGCAACTATCTGACTTTTGGAAGACATCTGAAGGCAGCCCTGTTTAGGGAAGTTTTTAATGTTTGATCTTTTATTGTGTTTTTAATATCCTGTTGGAAGCTGCCCAGAGCGGCTGGGGAGGCCCGGCCAGATGGGTGGGGTATAAGTAATAAATTATTATTATTATTATTATTATTATTATTATTATTATTATTATTATTTGAAGGTAAGGTAACCCTGCCCACTGACTATCAATTTTCATGACCTTAGAGCCTTTCTACTCACACTTCCTTGAAGAAATGTTATTGCAGTTGGGGCTTCTGGGGTGGAACAAAGCACTTGGAGACATAGTGGAAGCATAGCTGTCAACTTACAGATTTTAAAATAAGGGACCAGCAGCCTTCAAAATAAGGGATCAGCAGCCAAAATAAGGGATTTTAGTCAACCAGCTGAAATACGAAGTTAAAAGGGACCAGATAATTTTGGAGAGCAGCGCTGGTTTTTAGCCCTTCGTTTCCAGAGGTTGCTGCTCAAGACACCAGCCGATGAAACACTGCAATTAAATAACTACAAGCAGCAACCACTTTTCACGCAAAACGAAGTCCAAGCTATGAAGATGCTGCTGCAGTTCTGTATCTTTTCTCTCCTGCTCCATCTGCAGCTCTCAGTTCCATCAGGCGGGGCGGGAGGAGGGGGGGAAATAGCACCCAAAGTAAACCCGCAGATCAGACCATCTATGCTAGTCTACCACTACAAATCTATGGGAGAAGCGCTTGCAGTCCTTCCTCCGCTTTCCCCCTCTATGGTTAGCCCTTGGAACACCTGCCCACGCCTCCGCCTCCTCCTCCTCTCTCTGAACTGCTTTCTCTATGGTTGCCCTCGCTCTCCTCTCAAGGCTCCTCAGCAATTCATAGGCTGCACCAGGCTGCCCATCTCATCCAGGTCCTTTGGCGGCACAGCTGCAGTACGGCCTAGCGGGAGCGGCGGCGGGCAGATGGGAGGCCCCAGGAAGAGATGCTCAGTTTGGCGGCCATGAGGAGGATGGTGGCGGAAGGGCCCGAGGCTCCCGCCAGTCTCGGCGGGGAGGGGCTCCCGGGGGCCGAGGCTGGTGAGAGGAGGCCAGAGGGGGGCGGGGCGGGCAGCCAAGCAACACAGTTGGAGCCTCCCTGGCCGGCAGGGAGGGAGGGAGAGGAGCTGCTTCCTTTGAAACTCGGGAAATTTAAGGGACATCATCAATAAGGGACAGCAGTGGGACACGGCACTGGGATAAGGGAGTTTCCCACCAAATAAGGGACGGTTGACAGCTATGAGTGGAAATGAGCAAGTGCATTGCAGAATGAGAGGACATCGGCTGTACTTCGGAAGTTTCCGGAAGCACCTTTAGCCTACAGTAGAGAACTTCTTCCCCTTTGGGGCGTATGAGTGAGAGAGAAGGAGTAATTTTGTCTCCCTGTCACTGGACTGCTCAATGTCCACTTGCCTCCAAAGCCTCCCTTTACCATTTCAAGTGAGAGGAGTTGCACAACCAATTCAGAGGCAACTTTCCCTATTCCCTGTGCTGCAGAGAGACACAGCAAAACTTGCTTTTCTGTGCTAAGGGAGAAAAACACACTGGACATTCAGCAGGGAGACTCTGCCTCTTCAGGAAGAACTTACTTGCCTTCCCAATCCCAGGAGGCAGAACCTAACTCAATGCTGAATGACCTCCTGGCTACAAGAGAAGAATCATTAAAAAGAATAAGGGGGGGATGGGAACCTCTTGGTGCTTATTCTACAAATGTTAGGCTCAGCTGGAATGCATGTGTAGTGAAGCGATAGAGAAAAATCAAATAAAAGAGGAATTGTGTGTAATTTATTGGAGGCTGAAATACTGCAAAGCAGCTTACCGATGCAGGTTTTGGCTACGACAGATATGGAGCAGCAGCAGTCACATGTTTATTTTGCGTGTAGAGAAGGAAGCCAGCAGGCTGTTGACTTCAGGGTGTAGCAAAGTGATAAGGTTTCCCCACACCTCACCTACTCTGAATTTTTGGGGAAAGAAAAAAAAGGCGCTTGGGAAATGAAAGTACTGGATTGTAGTACTTAAAGCAAGAGAAGCTCAACGTGGAAATTGACGGTTCAAGAGCGCATTGACGGTTTAGGCCACGTTATGTGAAAGCCCCAAGTTTCCAAATCTCTCAGTAAACTCCTGTTAGAGGTTCTCTGCCGTCACAAAGAACATAGAAAAATATGGCAGATTTTATTTATCTTTATTTATTTATTTTAAAAAGCAAACTTTTAATTGCACGTGCATAATGGGAGGGAAATTGTTAGACATTCACACTACATGTGTGCACACTCAGAGAGACCGTTGCTGGAGTCATGCCCCTGTGCTATGGTCCATGCAGCTGGGAGTATTCATAGTAAAACAGAAATTTAGGATACAAGGTCTTAAGCATTAACCAAAACTTTCAGGATTTTGCCTTCACCCAAGAGATTTTCAGAGCGAGACGCCTGAAACAAGGGCTGTTATCATGCTTGGCCAGGGCACACATCCCTATACACTAAAAACCTGTTTTCCAATTTCTTAAAATGCTTCTTCCCCCTCATGAAAGTCTCTCTTTCTTTAGGGTCTTTATGAATGTCATTAGAATTCTGAGATGGACTGGGTTTGAGGTGACCCTGTCATTGTGAGGGAGTGTTTTTATTGCCATTAAACAGTTCAACAGTGGCCTGCAGCTTCCCAGTTCCCTGTGCTTCCTGATCTGAAAAACCCCACTGGGAGAATTGCATTTCCCCTTTGATAATTCTTGACCTAGAATACCGATCAAAAAGGCTTATGGCTATTTTTTACAAATGTTATTTAAAACTTTTTTTCCCCAATTCATTGTATATCATTTCCCTTTTTTAAAAAATATGTCTACATTCCCACCACATATGGTAAAAGATACCTTCCTTTTCTTTACATCTCCAACAGGTCTTTGGCTCTGTTCTATACATTTTGGCCATTTTTACTGGTGTAATATGCCATCTACACATCATTTTCAAATGTTTTTCAAAGCTATTCTAGAGCTGCAATCTTAATTATGCTTCCTTGGAAACAGAAGTCCCATTCATTTCAATGAGAATGTTTCCCACAACACATAGATAGTTGGGATTGGTCCATGAATTGAGAAGTCCCTGGAGCAGTGGAAATATGTATGCATGACACACGCAAAGTGTGATGAGGTCCCTTTGCGTTGCCGCAAAAATGCCGGTGTTTGATCATACATGCTTCAAAGGAGGAACATTGATTGACAAGATTGGGCTCTAAAACACAGTTTTCTTTTTCACTAAATCAACCACATTTAACTGAGATGAGAATCTGCCATCTGGTATTTGCCAGTTTGGTTGTGCTGCTATGTCTATATTCCCATATAATGATGAAAACTAATTGTACCTTGTGTTTTCCCCCCACCTGATGTTCTTAGCTTGAGCGTTTTCTAATTTCATCCTACATAAGTCTTGATGCATATAATGCTCAGCAGGTAGAAGAAAGCATATATACCATAAATGTTACTGAGCCATCGAATCAGGATGCCTGGGCACAGAGATAAGGTTTGAAGGTGGGGGAGAAATCTGTCATAAAAGGGGGGGGGGATAAAAATGCTGAGGTAGGATGAGAAATAAGCACATTTTTTTTCCAGTTCCCTACAAGAACGAGTAAGAAACATATTCAGTATTTTATAGGAAGTGATACAGTATCAGAACAAACACAGCTTGCTTCCTGTAAGATTTAAATGTGTTGCAATGCTTTCAATTTTAAAGTCTTGAAAAGCTTTTTGCCTTCAAATGCTTACTTGGCACTTTGTTATGTGAAACTGAGAAAATTATGCTCAAGATGATTTGAACCTTTCTGTAAACTAGCAAGCTTTGATACACCTTCAGAGCCAAGGAATAACAAGTAGTTGCTCTTGTTCGTTTCAAGATGGTAAAGGACGATCATCGCTGTGTGCAATTTCATTGTTGATCATTTAAGTATTTGAAGTAGGAGACATGTTTTCCAGTGGGAGAAATGCACACTGAAATGGTAAAGATTATTAACACACACACACACACACACACACAAAGAGGAAGATACAAGTGGAACATTTGCAGAAACCCAAGAGCCATCCTGTCATTTGGATCAGGGATGACACTTGGGTGCAACGGTCCATTTGAGGTCTTCCTCAAATGATGTCCTTGATGCCACTCCCTGAACTAGAAGACCTCTCTATCCTTTCCCAAAGGCCTATGTGTTCTGCTTCGTTTCCTGGTAAACTGCTTGGATTTATGTACGTCTCTGATGTAATTTGATATTTGCTCAGACAGCTATTAAGTCATACTTGTTCAACAAAGTTATCCTTTTAGCCCTACGACCAGCTGGAAGTCTGGCATTGAGGGGGCTGCTGCCTAGAGCAACGGAAGCTGATGCAAAGACAGGATGGGACCGTGGTCCGTGAAAATGTATTTGTTGCCACAGACATATGTCGCCCACAGCCAGTGCAGGGAAAACCAAGGAAATGAACACAAGAGATCGGTATTGGGATGAATTAGGCCATTGGTAAGAGTAGGTCTGATGCTGGTTGATAGGCTACATTTGGCTCATGAGCCTATGATTCCTTACTCCAGGCTTAAAATAACAGCCTGAAAATCTGGAATATTGATGAGATAAAGCTGCTGTTCAGAGAGAGCATCCGATCAGCACAGAGCTGCCCCCCTTCCCTAGAATGTGAGGTAGGCAGGGAATCAATATGTGGACCAAAGTGGGAAGTGAGGTCGTAGGAGAGGGGTTTTAGTCAATTTCCGAGTCTGTGTGCCTTTTTTATGGTTAGCTGTCTTTGTTGTACAAAATGTGGCTTGGATTTTGCATTGAGGCTGATGGATGGGTGTGTGATTGTGGCTATTATTGGTTGAAGAGTGTAATGTTATTTTAATGGGGTTGCATTTGATTATTGATATATTGTATTTATTTGATTTCTATTTTGCACATCACTCTTGAGATCCTTTTGAATATAAAGCAGTTAAGGCATTTTTCTAAGTAAATAAATTGCCGTGCTTTAACAATAATAATAATAATAATAATAATAAACAAAACCCAATCAATCCAAGGCTCTTCAGGCAGCATTTTGTTCAGGCTCACTTTTGCAAAGGCCCCGGACCTTGAGGAACATAAATATATATAACAAAACATACAGCTATATGGCACAGAAAAACAGAAACGGAGAAACATGAGGTAATGTGCAGGACCTAATTCAACTCAGGGGAGTCTATTGATATCGCACTTCAATTGAGGAGGGACGAAAAGACTCCTGAATCACCCCATTTTCCAGCTCCCCCACAGAGCCAGTACCCTCCGCTTACCACATGTTTATTGTGAGACCATCTTGAAAACTGTAAATAGCAACAATAACTTTGTACACTAAGCAGTGCTATAGAAATAAATAAACCATAATCATAGAAATTATTGGGTCCCCCCCTCCCTTTTTGTCCTTTGAGCATAATGGTTAATGTTGTTAGGGGCTTTCAAGTAGATTGGCTTTGATTGTCACTAGCCTCTCCGCAGACCACTTACACTAGGGCAGTGCCATTGATTTCAATGGAAATGGATCGTGGGGAGGCAATCTACACCACCGCAGGGGTCTTTTGTGTATTGGAAACACCTTCTAATTTAGCTTTTCCAACCAACCATTCAAGCCCCTGACCAAAATCAATAGTTTCATAGAGTGCCTTTTCTAAATGAACAATAAGAGTGCTTTAGCTAGGCAGACTTGGGGTTACCCATTAAAATTAGAGGTCTGTCAAGAAAGCTTGAAACATTTGTTCTGTCTTCTCCACCCCATGCCAGTTCACTGCCTTATTTTCTAGGCTGGCTTGCTACTACATGTGTTACTGTGCCCAGAAACTAAAAAATACAATAAAAAATACAATTATTATTTTTTTACAAAATACAAAGTGACATATTGTAATTAATCCCTCATTAAGCTTGCAAACTGGAGCAGCTATTTCAAAACAAAAACAGAGAAGAAAACAAAGTGGGGGAGGAAATCCTCCCCAAGCTGGTATTTTCCCCTAAGGCTCACTCACAGCTCTAATAAGGAGGCTGTTGCCTTTCATGACAGATTTCTGAGATAAATAAGGAAATATCTCCCAGCGTATGAAATTCCCTGCTGTTCCTACTATTGCTGTGGCAGCACATGCAACAGGAGATGTTGAGCCTTAAATTAAATGTCAACAATAATATGGCACACTGGAAAGATTAGACACCCAACAACTCTTAAAGAAAAACCTTTCTTTGCTCACGGGAGGTATTACTGGTCAAGATCATTCTAAGAAGGGAAAGGGGAAATTATAGTGTGTGTGTATATCCCTTTTTTAGGGATGGAAGAGAAATTTGATTCAGATTGCAGGTAAAACTGAAACGATCAAATTCGCATTTTCCAAAGCACAGCCATACTACACAAACACACTCATCTGGACTTTGAGATGCAATTCTCTAACAAACCAAAGTTTTAAATAGATATATTGGGGGATGTGTGCATAGAAAGGCATATATTAGTGAAAACAACTGTTTATTGTGAGAAATCTGCGGTAAATGCCAATACATTTTAGTAAGATTTTGCCAGTTGCCTCAGAAATGCAGAGAACTGAATTTAAGATGGGGAAAATGAGAAATGGAGAGAACCATAATTTGTAGATTCTTCCATTCCCAATTGTTTTAGATATGGAAAAATACTGCATTTGAGCTGTAATGGTAAAATACCGGACATATTGGTGGTTAGATTTCATAATGGATATTCAGTATGTGGATATTCAGAGGTGGTTTGGGTCCAAATAGCTACTTTGTATACAAATTCACCTTGATTAAAATATGCCTTCCTGTTCTACTACAATGCAGATTCCAAATGGACGATTTATCAAAGCATAAACAAACAAATAAATAATCTCAACCTGAGTGGCACTTGGTTGGGTTTTTGTTTGTTTGTTTTTGCCTTTCCCTCAGTGAAATTATAGCTTTCCTTTGTTTGATGGAAGAACATTGTTTGAATGAGGGCGGAAATGACATTGGTCAGAATCAACATGGTATAGAGGGGTGGCTATAAGGGGAGCATTGACCACAGCAAACTCAAGACTGGGTTCGGTATCTGCCTGGTTGGAATCTGCACCCTGGTCCCCTGTGAGACCTTGCTTGCTTGCTTGCTTGGTTTGGCTTGCACCACGGCAAGGTCCAACACTCGCTGACTCCCGTCGTACAGGGTCCAAGCAATCCAAACCCAGTGGATCCATTCCATCAACATGGGTCTTAAGGAATGATGAACTGATCCTGGGACCCGATGCCATGCCAACCCTTGCCCCGCCTGCTGCTGTCAATAAACATTTGGCCTGATTTTATCCCATCACCGTTGTACAGGCTGGTTATTTTCCTGCTCTCAAGGGTCGCATAATGCACCAGCCTGCCAAAAAGAACCAGAAGCTGATCTTGAAATGCTGAGATCCTAATTTAATTAGATTAATCTAATGTAAACTGAGAAAAACGAAAATTTACAAATTTGTCCATCACTAGTCTTAATTAGCGATGCCTTGGTGTTAAACTTGTTTTCAGGCAGAGGCAAGTTGCATTGGCTGTTGACGTCCTTCTGAACTGTAGCCCTAAGTAGCCTCATTAAATGTGACCCCTTGTCCACTATTTTGTATTGTACCCTAGATTTTTTAAAGGCTTGACTGAATTCTTTGCAACTAATCTGCTGTTGGCTTTCCTTTGTTAGATGGAAGAACATTGTTTGAATGAGGGCGGAAACGACATTGGTCAGAAGCAATCTAGCCAGTGTGGTGTAGTGGTTAAGAGTGGTAGACTTGTAATCTGGTGAACCGGGTTCACTTCCCCACTCCTCCACATGCAGCTGCTGGGTGACCTTGGGCTAGTCACACTTCTCTGAAGTCTCTCAGCCTCACTCACCTCACAGAGTGTTTGTTGTGGGGGAGGAAGGGAAAGGAGAATGTTAGCCACATTGAGACTCCTTCGGGTAGTGATAAAGCAGGATATCAAATCCTAACTCTTCTGTATGTATTGTTGTAGCATTTCTTTCACCAACATAGATTTCACCAATGATGTAAATGGCAAAGTTTCATGCTGCACAGTAATTTTTACCGATTTCCTTGTAGATGAATCGATAGTAGGGCTCTGCAACTCACTCAATTTAAGTATGGCAGATTAGAAGGAACACTCTCCTTTCTGGTGCCAGTAATAAGCACCGTGGAATACTTTGGTCACTTTATGAAAAATGAATGCTTAAAGATGAAGGAAAGAATATAAAATGTTAAATGTTAATATCTGTCTTGTGAAATTTACTATCTCAATTTAGATTCTTTAGAGGAAAATGAAGTGGCTTTGAAAGGAAAGAGCAATACTGAGCCCATTTGACCTCTTTATTAACCTCAAAGACAGCAAGTATATAAATTGATACTGGAGTATCTGATCTCACAGTATTTAATGTGCTTGGATGGGCATCATCCTTACACAATGGGATTTAAGTCTGTGTGGCTGCCTCTTGGGTTTACTATTCTATCTATTACCATATGTATAATCCCTGCCACTTACATTTCATACAATGAAGGTACCTGCTTATCATATCCCATGAATTTCCACTGACACCATTGAATTCTAAATATTCCCTTATTCACAGACCAACACATGCGCGGACAGCATGTGATTATTTGCATGTTTAAATGCTAAAATGTTACTTTAAAGAAATATCTATTTCTTAGCACTCCCTTTTTTTCTCTGCTCTAATAGTCAATTGCCTTATGTAATCCACACCACTTAAATCACAGGCTTCACATGAAGTCTTCCTTCTGGTCAGAGACTCACAGTTTCTTGTGGACAACGGCCAACCACTGTCAGTCTGGCTTCAGCTGTTCTGGAGGACTGTGGCTGGAGTCTCTCTCTCCCAACAGGCCAAAACCAGCCCATCCCTGTAGAGTGGTTCCTCAGGTTATGCACTTAATTCGTTCCAGAAATCCATTCTTAACCCGAAGCGTTCTTAACTCGAGGCGCACATTCCCTACATAAGCCTCCCACGGCCCTGGAAGTGGATTGCATTTGTATCCCGGGGCAAAGTTTGCAACCCAGAACACCTACTTCCGGGTTTGTGGAGTTCGTAACCCGAAGCGTTCGTAAGCAGGACTGTTTGTAACCTGAGGTACCACTGTAGAAGAAGCCACCTCCAACAAAGATGAAGGAGATTGGCTAAACAAACTAATGAACTATACTGGACACACCAGACAATTTCTTTTCTTTTTCCCTCCTTTTCTTAAAAAAAGGGAGAAATGTTCAGGCACAATCAGCAAGCTTTGTGTATTGGTTCCTACATTAGTTGAACTTTTAAAGGTCACTTGTAATAATATGTATTAGGTTTTAAAACTGGATAGTTAAGAGTATAAGATTCTGTGAACATGCATAAATTATAAAAAATGGAACCAGGAGGGGGAGGGAAGTCAATTAAGATGTATGATTTTGATTGTGATTTTTTTAATTGCTTTTTTTTCTTTTTATTATCATAAAATTAATAAATTGAATAAAAAGAATTGTCCTTCTGGTATTTGCAGGACCTGGGGGTGGGGAGGGCAATAAAGTGGTTGGGCTGGCAGCTAGACCAAAAAAAAAAACAAAAAACAAAAAAACCAAAAAAACTAGGCCAGTGAAATGTGTCTCTTCTCTGGCTTCTATCCTCCAGCATGTCCATTTGCTTTGTCTTCACCCTAATGTTCATTAATTCTGTCTACTAAGCAATTGAGCCTCCAGGACTATCAGTCACAACTCCATCCAGTCCCCAGCCTGCTGCTGTGTTTGTTTAGTGGTAGAAAGAGTATTGCAGATACTGTAAATCCGCAGACACAGGTAAAAGCACTCATTTGCAAATTCCAAGGAAATGGCAACCTGGAGCACACTCAGTGCAGCTCAGATTCCTCTCACATTACAGTTCAATTTCAGTGGTGCCTCTGGATACAAATGCTTCTGGTTGCGAAGGCGTCAGGTTACGAGCTGCGCTAACCCGGAAGCAGTTGCTCCCGGATGCGAACTTTGCCCCGGGATGCGAGCAGAAATCGCGCACCAGAGGCGCGTGTGCAGCAGATGTGCTTTCGCTAATGGCGCCTCATGTTAAGAACAGTTTCAGGATAAGAACGGACCTCCGGAACGAATTACGTTCATATCCAGAGGTACCACAGTAGCTGCTTCTGTGAGAAGCTTCACCACTTACGTTGCCCAAATATAAATACCAAGCTCCTAATAAAAGTAGCCTTCTGAGACTCATGCAGTGAAGCTTTCAAATGGTTTTGGTGCTGACATTTAATTCAACATGGTACAACAAGTCAAAGCAGTACCCTTTGTTTTAAAGGAGTCAGCCGACATGACTTAGACTTTCGCTACCCTTCCTGTGAAGTGCACCATTTTCCTGGAAAGAAGGACACGTCAGATTTCTGCAGAGATGGCTGTCTGGCTGACACTCTTTAATTTGATTTATGTCAGTTATTGTGGCAAGATTGAAAGCTGGCATTATTTGTAATAAAACAAAATACCATTTGTTTTGGAGACATATTGAAGATGGCCGTGAATATGAGGCAACTGCTGACGTGGTGATCAAGCTCATATTCTCTTGCTTTGCTGCACGTGTGTGTTTTATTTTTATTTTACAATGAAAGGTTATGTCTCTATGGATAATTCAACAGAACATCAGGCCTTTCCAGAATTAATGGCAATTGCATAATCGATGACAAATTAAAGGGCAGAAGAGCTTCTAATTAAAATCATCTCACCTCCCTTACTTGAGTGCAAAATTAATACAATACAAATTTTGAAAACCATACATACTGTCGATCAAACCATTAGCATGATTGTGTGAAACCATCAGCAAACTTTTAGTGTGCAGTGCCTTTCAAGGGGACATGGGAACTAACACCTTGCCAGCCTCTTGATGGTGGCGCAGAAGTGAGGGTGGGAAATCATTCTATGCTCCTCTGGCATGTATAGGACTGGAAACATGGAAGGGTAACGAATGAGAATGTTAAGCCAGCTCCAGGGCAGGTATACTCTGCTGTCGCTCGAGGCTCAGGTGGCCTCAGTGGCCTCAGAGTGCCTTCCACCAGCTTCGGCTGGTGACTCAGCCATGCCCCTATCTGGACAGGGATAGCCTAACTACTGTTGTCTATGCTCTGGTAACCTCAAGGTTAGATTACTGCAAAGGGCTGCCTCTGAAGACGGTTCAAAAACTTCAACTAGTGCAGAATTCAGTGGCCAAGTTGCCCACCGAAGCAAGATGGTTTGAGCATATTACACTGATCCTGGTCCAACTGCACTGGCTACCAATTAGTTTCTGGTCCCAATTCAAAGTGCTGGTTTTGACCTATAAAGCCTTAAGCAGCTCAGGACAGCAATAACTCAAGGGATCATCTTCTGAGGCCCTCCTTCGTGTGCCTTCTCCTCAAGAGGCCTGGAGAGTGGCAACATGAAAATGGGCGTTCTCTGCAGTGGTTCCCTGTCTATGGAATGTTCTCCCCAGGGAAGTTCAACTGGTGCCTTCATTCTACACCTTTAGGCACCAGGCAAAAACGTTCCTTTTTAACCAGGCCTTTAGTTGATCTTATTGACATCCAACACCCTTTTAGAATGTGGCTTTGGGGGGGTGGGTTACTGCTTTTGGTTTGATTTTATATGTTGTGGTCTTGTTGTGAACCACCCTGAGACCTTGGAGTATAGGGCGGTGTACAAGTTGAATTAATAATACAGAGGTACCTTGGGTTACAGACGCTTCAGGTTACATACGCTTCAGGTTACAGACTCCGCTAACCCAGAAATAGTACCTCAGGTTAAGAACTTTGCTTCAGGATGAGAACAGAAATCGTGCGGCAGCGGCGCAGTGGCAGCGGGAGGCCCCATTAGCTAAAGTGGTACCTCAGGTTAAGAACAGTTTTAGGTTAAGAACGGACCTCCGGAACGAATTAAGTTCTTAACCCGAGGTACCATTGTCATAATAATAATAATAATAATAATAATAATAATAATAATAATAATAATAATACTTCAGTCTCCAGTTTGGGAGCATGTCATGGGACTGGATTGGTTATGGATTCTTCAAAGCTGCAACGTTGGTAGGGGTAGGGCTACCAAGTAGCAGTGGTAGGGAGGCAAAATCTGACATCAGATTTCCTTCTCTGAGGCCTGATTGATCTCTCCATCTTTGGGAAGGGAGCTCTGATTAATTTAGTGACCTCTGGAATGCCCTTCTGGAATCCATAGAGTTGTAGGCCGATTCTAGAGTAGAAACTTTAATAGTGATAGCTCACGATTCCCAGTTCTATTGTGTCCTATGGGTATTCCTACTAGGAAACAAGAGCCAATCCTGTCCACAGCATATAGAGAAATATAAAAGACTCCTAGAACCGAAAACTCCTTGGTGGGCATCGCCGGCAGAAATTGTCGCAGTGAAAAAATTAAATACGAAAGAAAACTGGGCTACTTATAAAACTGTATTAAAGGAAGAAAATGGAGAATTGGAATTAAAGGATTATACATAAATCAAAGCTCATATTAGTGATTGGTTCCAATATATTCCAATTAAGTATAGATTAGCGAAAGATAAAAAGATAAGATTTGAAAAAGAAATATCTAAATTCGATAAATATTTAATACAAGAAAAATAAAAAATATATCTAAATTATATAATCTGATCTTAGAGTGGGAAACAAAGGATGAACTGGTTAAAGCATCCATGATTAAATGGGCGCAAGATATTGGGAAAAATGTTTTGCTTGAACAATGGGAAAAATTGTGGAAAGAAGATATGAAATTCACTATGTGTTATATATTGAAAGAAGATTACCTCAAAATACAACATAGATGGTATTTAACACCTGAAAGAATAGTAAAAATGAATAAAAATTGTCGTGATGTCTGCTGGCGAAAAAGGTACTATGATGCATATATGGTGGAACTGTTTAAACATCAAACAATTTTGGGAAACAATATATAATGAAATGAAAAAGAAATTCAGATATTTATTTAGGAAAACATCAGAAAGTTTTCTATTGGGAATAGTACCAGGAAGTCTAAAGGAAGAAGACAAGACATTATATTTATACGCAACAGTAACTGCAAGACTATTGATTGCAAAAAATTGGAAGAGTGGTATTATACCGACAAAAACAGAGTGGCTTGCCAAATTATTGGAGTATTACAATATATCCAAAACAATGGGAGAAATTGGAAGGATCTCAAAAGAGAAGATAGACAAGGACTGGAAGGTGTTTAAAGGATACTTGCAACATCATATTGAAAACTCCTATTAGAATAAACAAGTTCCATTATAAATACTGAAATACTAAATAAGATGGATAACAATGTGTAACAGAAAAAGAAGTAGAAAATTGGTTTAAAAGTGTGTGAAAGAAAGTAATAGAAGTGGAAATAAATTGCAATTGAGTAGATTGGAAGTCTAACACAAGGGTGAGGGATGGTGGTGGGAATAGGAAGTATGTGTGGGATTGAGTGTGGGTATGTATGAATATTTTTAAGGATTGTATGAAATGTATGTTTGTATTTATTTTTTTAAAAAAAGAGTGTGGAAAGACTAAACACACAGAAGAATCCCAGGGACCAGATACATGTTACTGCTTGTTGTTGTTGCTGTTGTTTAGTTGTTTAGTCGTGTCCAACTCTTCGTGACCCCATGGACCAGAGCACGCCAGGCACTCCTGTCTTCCACTGCCTCCCACAGTTTGGTCATACTCATGCTGGTAGCTTTGAGAACACTGTCCAACCATCTCGTCCTCTGTCGTCCCCTTCTCCTTGTGCCCTCCATCTTTCCCAACACCAGGGTCTTTTCCAGGGAGTCTTCTCTTCTCATGAGGTGGCCAAAGTATTGGAGTCTCAGCTTCAGGATCTGTCCTTCCAGTGAGCACTCAGGGCTGATTTCCTTAAGAATGGATAGGTTTGATCTTCTTGCAGTCCATGGGACTCTCAAGAGTCTCCTCCAGCACCATAATTTGAAAGCATCAATTCTTCGGCAATCAGCCTTCTTTATGGTCCAGCTGGACCATAAAGTTGCTGCTGCTATCCACATTGTCCTCTGAAATTGATGTATGCATGGCTGTGGGTGGCATGCTGTTACAACATGCCATTACCCAGAAAAAGGCTCCTTGGGTAGCTTCAGCTGGGCACGCGATGCCTGTAGTTTAACCTTGCCCTTGTGCAAAGGTAGTAACATCTGTACCCATTTCAGTGTGCTTTCCCCTTGTGCCTAATATGCTTCACCTCATAACTTTGTAGCTTAACAATTTGCAGATCTGGAGAACCTAATAAATTAGAACATATAGATGATCATAGGAAGGCACAGGTGTGTTTTTCCTCCAGTAAGGATATGTTCCTATGTAAGGTGCATGTATGTATTTATGTCTTTTCTTGCAATTCCTGTCTGAACTAAATAATAAACTAGTGCATGCCTAAATGAAATCATTTATATGGAAGTTAGTGGACTAATTTTAGATGCCTCCATCTGAACCATAATCAAAATAAGCAGCAAGTTACTGAACAGGTGTGATCTGTCCAGTTCAGTAAATATTTGATGCAACATTTGGCATTTGAATTCATTACATTATGGGACACTGTTTTGTTTGGAATGCTACAGTGCATTAGTTCCTTTGAAGCTGGGTGTCTTCCCCCCACTTCAGGTTGTTAAATATTTGATTAAAAAGGACCATAATTGCTTACTTACGTAATAGTTCTTGGAAGTGTATAAAGAGTCTTGCTGTACTAATGACTGAACAAACAGTATGCATTTTTGCAAGACTGGAATTGCATATTAGTCTGCTGTAGCCATTACAAAATTATTTTGTAGCAGTAGCTGACACTTTGGCCAGTTTTCTATTAAAAGCTTAGATTTCTCTCCACATTAAATAAATCTCGTCCATACACAATTATTTCCCAAAGCACTTTGTGGCAGTTATTTGCTTAAACCATTTCATTCCATGGAAATTCAAATGCAGTAAGCAATTCTTGACTTGGTTTGAATTCTACTCGCCATGTTAAAAACAAATTAGGCAACTCTTGTAATTTATAAGTATGCTTAGAGAGGTTGTTTTCCAAATAGCTATAAAACACATTTAAAAAGAGAATCAAGATCTGAAACATTTGGTGCAACATTGGTTAAATGCTGCATCCCATCAGTGGCAAAGCTTGGTCTGGAGCATCAATGTGTGCTTTGGCAGGACATAGGAACATTGTCACATTAGATGGATTCTGTAAACCGAATTCATTTAAAAAAAAATAAAAACCCCAACCCATTTCTAATTTCTCCTGCTGTAAACACATGGGTTTGTCTGCCTCAAACAGTACCATTCCACAGGAAAACTTGATGGTGTATAGTTTGATGAAAATGTTGATCCAGTACATGGCAGTATAAGGGACACGGGTGGCGCTGTGATCTAAACCACTGAGCCTCTTGGGCTTGCCAATCAGAAGGTCAGCGGTTTGAATCCCCATGACGGGATGAGCTCCTGTTGCTCTGTCCCAGCTTCTGCCAGCCTAGCAGTTCGAAAGCACACCAGTGCAAGTAAATAAATAGGTACCGCTGTGGAGGGAAGGTAAACGGTGTTTCCATGCGCTCTGGTTTCTGTCACGGTGTCCCATTGTGCCAGAAGCTACTGTTAGGTCCATCATGAGACGTCTGCCAGCTTCCAGCCACAGATATCAGCAGCCTTCAAGCAAGCAAACCTGCCTTATTATCGCTCCTTAGCATCCCACTGCCAGAGGATTGCCTCCTTCCATTCACCACTTTGCCTCCTCCAAGCAGAAGAAACCTGGGCAGTGCTGAATGTCACATCCATTGCCAGGTGTGTCCTGCTGGAAATAGAAAAGGGCTTTCCTCTTGGCCTGCCTTTATATCCACTCAGTTGCCAAGTGCCTTTGTGACATCACAAGAAACCCACAGCCAACGGCAAAAGCTGGGGAGGCATCATCTTCATTGCTTTGAGCCTCACAATGGTGGGTGGACCTATCGTCGATTATGTGCTTGTTTATTCAGGAAGCGGGTGGCGCTGTGATCTAAACCACTGAGCCTTTTGGGCTTGCCAATTAGAAGGTCGGTGGTTTGAATCCCCGTGATGGGGTGAGCTCTGTCGTGAGCTCTGGTTTCCGCCACGGTGTTCCATTGCATCAGAAGTGGTTTAGTCATGCTGACCACATGACCCAGAAAGCTGTCTGTGGACAAAGGCTGGCTCCCTTGGCCTGAAAGTCAGAAGAAGAAGAAGAGTTTGGATTTGATATCCCGCTTTATCACTACCCGATGGAGTCTCAAAGCGGCTAACATTCTCCTTTCCCTTCCTCCACCACAACAAACACTCTGTGAGGTGAGTGGACCTGAGAGGCTTCAAAAAAGTGTGACTGGCCCAAGGTCACCCAGCAGCTGCATGTGGAGGAGCGAAGACGCGAACCCGGTTCACCAGATTACAAGTCTACTGCTCTTAACCAATACACCACACTGGCTCTCAGAACCCCCAAACTTCATATAAATCCATTTAAAACAGATTCTTACTCCATCCCTTGTATCCACAAAGCACTCAGCTCAGACTCCACCTCTGTAGGAGAGTTGTCCAGAAACATGCAGACTTTTAGTGATATAAACATTCTTTTGCCAAATCCCTAACCACTCATTTACATCAATTCAGCCAGCCAATGTACGCATCACAAAATTGGCACTTTTCATCATCATCTTTCTTCATAATCTTTAATGGGTATTTTTTCCCTATTAAAGGTTATATTTGGAAAATGCAAAGCAAGTCTTTAGATGGGAACAGTGCTCCGGAGGGTGATATTAAATATGATAATAATCTTTCGAGCTACCAATCACTTTCAATTGTACTACTTCTGTAATAAATCACCGAGGAACTAAATTCTGTTTCTTCTTAATGCAGAACACAGGGTTTGAAATACAGGAAGATGTCTTTTATGACGTCAGAATATTTGTTCATCTAACCCTATATTGTCTGACTAGTAGTTGCAACTCTCCAAAGTCCCAATCAGGGGTATTGAAGGGCCTTTGGTTGGGGTGGAGGTTCTCCCTTTGCTTATCTAGATTCCTCCAACCTGCAACCCCAGACTGTACTACCATCATCAAGGTATTTCCTTCCCTGGCTTCCTACTGCATAGTTCTTCCCTCGCCTTGCTACTTGCCTTGGTCTAGATCACAGCTACCCTTGTTCGACTGAGAGAGAGAGAGAGAGAGCACATTGCTGTCGCAGCACGCAGCTCCATTTATCTTCTGAGAAACAGCTGCAGCAGAGACAGACAGACAGAAGTGCAATCTGGCACTCAGTTGCTTGCCCAGAGGTAGCTGCTATGCATTCCAGGTGTGTTGCAGATTACATAGCTGTTGCAGACACCCACCCCTTATTAAAGTACCTTTTCAGCATCAGGCAAAGATTTCTCCATTCACCATTAGGATGCTCTTGTTTTAGTGTTGCAGTATTTTAAATTTAGTACCAAAAGAATGTTTCGTCTCCATCACCTGGATGTGTTATAGCCATGTGAGATTGCTCTCATGTTTTTATGTCTGTAGATGATTAGAGCTGCGTTGTGGTGCCTCGGTTTATTTGCCTGTTATTCTGTGATTTTGGTTAAGCTGTTTTATTTGCCACTCAAGAGAGCATTGTTACAGAGCCACTTGTAAATATAACATTATAAATATATATCCTCTTTCAGTGGTTTCACTTTGGGGTAAGATGTGGAAGCTTGCTTGTAAATGCTACTATACAGTTGCTCAGGATGAAAATGCATGACACTAAATAAAATATGAAAATTGAATGGGACAACTAACACACGGAAGGGTGACTGAGACACTGACATTCTTGTCGTTAGTAGAGGCAAATTTGCTCCACCCTCTCCACCCCTTACCTGAAGAGGAATCCCCCTTAGGATTCCCTAAGGAGAGGGGCAAGGAGGTCACTGGGGTATAAGTGACCAATCACAGGGGAACCAACCTTGGCAATTGAAGGCTCCCCTGACCCCCTTTTCTGCTCTGTGGATCAGTTGAGTATTCATTTGTTGTTGAACAAGGAACCTGGTATCTCTTCCTCTTCTTCAATATGACAGTTTGGTAAGGGAATGTCTGGGCAGATGATCTTTTGGGCCAAGGGCAATATCAGAGTCAGTGGAATATTGGCAGAAGGGTCTGAGAGCAAGCTAATGGCGCATAGTGAAGCAATTGCCAGTTTTGCTTTGTGCCATAAAGCACAATTCTTGCAGCCACAAAAGACAGCAGCTGTCCTTTTGCAGCGAATGGAAAGCTGGACAGCTATTTGATATCAAGCTCTCTACCATACATTTGAGTGTAAAACTGAAACAGAGACATTTGAGTGTAAAACTGAAACAGGCAGCCATATGTATGAGGTTGTCAATGTTTTATCATGTGATTCTGACACCAAGTAGAGCTAAAAGTTCAATGGATATGCTTGTATGAATATGTACTCATGTATCTCATGTAACAAGACTAGAAACGACGAATGAGATTATAGAAATATACTCTCAATAGACAGGACACAGGTGGTGCTGTGGTCTAAACCACTGAGCCTAGGGCTTGCCAATCAGAAGGTCAGCAGTTCGAACCCCCACGACAAGATGAGCTCCCGTTGCTGTGTCCCAGCTCTTGTCAACCTAGCAGTTCAAAAGCACGTCAAAGTGCAAGTAGACAAATAGGTACCGTTCCAATGGGAAGGTAAATGGTGTTTCCTTGCACTGCTCTGGTTTCGCCAGAAGCGGCTTAGTCATGCTGGCCACATGACCCGGAAAAACTGTCTGCGGACAAATGTCAGCTCCCTCGGCCAGTAAAGCAAGATGAGCGACACAATGCGAGCGTCATTTGTGACTGGACTTAACTGTCAGGGCTCCTTTACCTGTTTATTCTCAGTAGAGGCAAGTATATTGAACACGATGGATTGAATCTTTGACCCAGGACAAGGTGTTTTGATACCTGATACTCAGCCTGCAGCTTCCCTTGGGGGACGTATGGCCATCATAGAATGAGTATTGATCTTGCAGCTGTGTGTAAGAAACAGAAAGGCATCTAATTTATGAACTTTGTCTAGGTTCATTGCAGATATTAGCATGTTGTTATTAGATCTGCAACCAAAAAGTGGTTATGCAGGTAGGTCGCATTTGTGCTTTTTGCAAGGAAGGAAACTCCCTTGGTGTGATTGCTTCTTAGTTCTTCCTTAAAGCATGTCTTGCAGTACTGAAAGTTGCTTGGAGTCAATAAGATACAGATACTTGACCTGACCTGAGTGCCTTCTCTCAGCCATATGAACCACTAATGAAATTCTTATTTGTAATTTTTGCAGTAAAACTCTCAGGTGGTCTAACCCTTCTGCCATAAATGCACTGACCTCTAACCATTTTACTGTCAAAACTCACTATAATTATTTAAATTGGTATACCGCCTTATACCCGTAGATCTCAGGGCGGTTCACAACATAAAATCACAATATTAAAAAACCCCATAAAATACATAAAAAAAAAATCAAAAACAACTATTATGGTTTGAAGTGAACGTATCTTTAACATATTTTTTAAAACCCATCCTATGAAAAATATTTAAGTATATTTTGTCCTTAAATATATTAAGTCCTTTTGACTTTCAGAACAGTTTGGAAACCAAGGCGTGGCTTCCGATTGGCTGCAGGAAGCTCCTTTAGCCAATTGGAAGCCACGGAGCTGCGATGGTCGTTCGGGTTCCAAAGAACGTTCGCAAACCAGAATTATCACTTCTGGGTTTGTGGCGTTTGGGAGCCAAAACATTTGACTTGCAAGGCGTTTGACTTCCGAGGTACAATTGTATACCTGCATTCAATCAAATATGCTGCGATTTTTAAAAAAGTTAATAAAACAAAGCTCAACAAGATTTCAGCTCATCTTCCATCAGATTCTGATCCCAGTGCCTCTGTAATAGCTGGAAACCTCTCCATTAACTTCAACAAGCTTGGTTCAGCTTCTCAACTGTATTAGCTGTGTTGTCTTGACAAATCAGAGAAAGTATTTGTTTAAAAAATAATCAGAAAATAAGGCCCCACTAATTGCACACAAATTGCACACTAATGATTGTTTTAATATCTACTGTGTTTATAATTATAGAGCCATCCCCTGCCCCACAAAGTCTCATATTCCATAATAAGCATTCCAGTAATTAAATACAGATTTGTTGGATTTGGAAGGTTATGACAATAGATTTGGTTGGCACGCATATCTATGGTATAATAAAACAAAAATCCATAAAGGATTTGGTAATCACATATTTCGAAGATCTTTATATGAAGTATGGGACAGGTAAAAAAAACTTATTAGAACGTAAAACACCGTGGTGGTTATCTCCATTAGAAGCTATGAGAGTGAAAAAGATAAATATGAGTAAAAATTGGGTTACCTATGAGAATTTTTTGGGGGGGAAAGGAAATAAATGGAAAATGAAACCATATGAAGAGGTTAAAGAATATGTAAATGATTGGTTGCACTATCGCCAAGTCAATATAAAGAGGATTTAAAGGAAAAGGGATTTGATGATAAAAAAATCAAAATTTGAAATAGAAATATTAAACAATGAATGTAAAGCAATGTCTAAAATGTATAAAATACTGTTGGAATGGCATTTGAAAGATGAGGAAGTGAAATCAGTAATGATACATTGGGCAAAAGATTTTGGATATAATATACAGCTTGAAGAATGGGAAAGGTTGTGGAATGAAAGGATAAAATTTACAGCCTGTAATGCTTTGAAAGAGAATACGATGAAAATGATGTATAGATGGTATATTACACCAGTGAAATTAGCTAAAATGTATCAGACAAATAATAAATGTTGGAAATGTAAAGAAAAAGAAGGAACATTTTATCATATGTGGTGGGAATGTAAAAAAGTAAAGAACTTCTGGGAAATGATATATAATGAGATGAAAAAGATGTTGAAATATACATTTCTTTAAAAAACCAGAAGCATTTTTACTTGGTATTATAGGTCAGGACATTAATAGGCAAGATGTTAAATTGTTTTTATATGCAACAACTGCAGCAAGAGTATTGTTAGCCCAGAAATCGAAACAAGAAGAAATTCTGACGAAAGAAGAATGGCAGACGAAATTAATGGACTATGCAGAATTGGAAAAAAATGACAGGAAGGATTAGGAACCTGCGGGACCAGAGATTTACAGAAGATTGGAAGAAGTAAATGAATTATTTGAAGAGCAACTGTAATCAACAAATTACGCTAGTAGGACTACAAGAAGTTTTGTAAGGAGAAATATATGAAGTGTTACAAAGTAGAAAAAGATAGAGATACTGTTTATGAGTTTGAAATGTAAGAGGGAAAATAAGAAATGCATACTAAGAGATTAGATTGGAAAATTTTCAGACAGGATTGATGGAAGTCAAAATTTTGAAAAAGATGTAAAAGTATGTTTAATTACTGTTGAAAATGATGTGTGTGTGTGTGTGTGTGTGTGTGTGTGTGTATGAGTTCCAGTAATTAAACATGGAATTTTTATTTACACAAAACTTCCATGAGAAATGAAGGACCGAGGGCCTTCTTACACTAACTACCTTCTATAATGGTATAAAGAGGTAAAGGTAAAGGACCCCTGACAGTTATGTCCAGTCACGAACGATTCTGGGGTTGCGCCGTTCATCTCGCTTTACTGGCGAGGGAGCTGACATTTGTCCTCAGTCACTTTTTCCGGGTCATGTGGCCAGCAGGACTAAGCCGCTTCTGGCAAAACCAGAGCAGCGCACGGAAATGCCGTTTACCTTCCTATTTATCTACTTGCACTTTGAAGTGCTTTTGAACTGCTAGGTTGGCAGGTGCAGGGACTGAGCAATGGGAGCTCACCCTGTTGCGGGGATTTGAACCACCAACCTTCTGATCGGCAAGCCCAAAGGGCTCGGTGGTTTAGACCAGAGCGCCACCCGCTTCCTGAATAAACAAGCACACAATCACTGATAGGTCCACCCACCATTGTGAGGCTCAAAGCAATGAAGATGATGCCTCCCTAGCTGTTGCCATTGGCTGTGGGTTTCTTGTGATGTCACAAAGGCACTTGGCAACTGAGTAGATATAAAGGCAGGCCAAGGGGAAAGCCCTTTTCTATTTCCAGCAGGACACACCTGGCAATGGATGTGACATTCAGCACTGCCCAGGTTTCTTCTGCTTGGAGGATGCAAACTGGTGGATGGAAGGAGGCAATCCTCTGGCAGTGGGATGCTAGGGAGCGATAATAAGGCAGGTTTGCTTGCTTGAAGGCTGCTGATATCTGTGGTTGGAAGCTGGCAGACGTCTCATGATGGACCTGAGAGAAGCTTCTGGCACAATGGGACACCGTGACGGAAACTAGAGCACATGGAAACGACATTTACCTGCCGCAGTGGTACCTATTTATTTACTTGCACTTTTGTGCTTTCAAACTGCTAGGCTGGCACGATCAAGGATCGAGAAACGGGAGCTCACCCCGTCATGGGGATTCAAACCGCCGACCTTCCGATCGGCAAGCCCAAGAGGCTCAGTGCGGTGGGGGAGGAAGGGAAAGGAGATTCTTTGCTGCTTTGAGACTCCTTAGGGTAGTTATAAAGTGGGATATCAAATCCAAAACACACCTCTCTCTCTCTCTCTCTCTCTCTCTCTCTCTCTCTCTCTCTCTCTCTCTCTCCCACAGTGCCACCCGCGTTCTTTCTATAATGGTATAGGTGCTGCTATTTTCTGATTTTTTGGCGTAGTTCCAGGCAACATCATCATTATTCAGCTGTTACTCTGGAATACTGTGTTTTTAAAACCACTTTTTTTTTCTACTGCAGAAAAAAAGAAGAGAAAGAAATCAAAATCTGACATTTGTGAAGGATCTGGAATGAACTCTGAATATTTTCATTTGTGTGGAACATGTTAAAATATCATCTTACTTTCTGTGTGGAGATGTTGGGAGTTGGTGGGCATTGCCCTACAATTTTTTAATCATGGTTTCTGTCAGCCTCAACATCAGATGGAGAAATGCTGTCTCCTCCTCAGTCATGCACTGATATTGTCTCAACACATTGCCTGTGACAGCAATTATTAGCTGCAGATAAAATGTAGCTCCTTCCTTTGTACACAAACACACACAGAGAGAGGGAGAGAGAGAGAGAGAGAGAGAGAGAGAGAGAGAGAGAGAAATGGGGAAGCAATCTCAGTAATCTGTGGGCATGCTCACAACACAGATATTTACTGGTGAGTAGACATACAGTAAGGGACGCGGGTGGCGCTGTGGGTAAAACCTCAGCGCCTAGGACTTGCCGATCGCATGATCGATGGTTCGAATCCCCGCGGCAGGGTGCGCTCCCATCGTTCGGTCCCAGCGCCTGCCAACCTAGCAGTTCGAAAGCACCCCCGGGTGCAAGTAGATAAATAGGGACCGCTTACCAGCGGGAAGGTAAACGGCGTTCCGTGTGCTGTGCTGGTTCGCCAGATGCAGCTTGTCACGCTGGCCACGTGACCCGGAAGTGTCTGTGGACAGCGCTGGCTCCCGGCCTTTAGAGTGAGATGAGCGCACAACCCCAGAGTCTGTCAAGACTGGCCCGTAAGGGCAGGGGTACCTTACTTTTTTAGACATACAGTAATACCTCTGTGAATGTCCGCCTTGTCTAGCGTCCATTCTGGCGAATGTCCGCAGCAAACCTGGAAGTACCGGAATGGGTTAGAAGAAGAAGAAGAAGAGTTTGGATTTGATATCCTGCCTTTCACTCCCTTTAATGAGTCTCAAAGCGGCTAACATTCTCCTTTCCCTTCCTCCCCCACAACAAACACTCTGTGAGGTGAGTGGGGCTGAGAGACTTCAAAGAAGTGTGACTGGCCCAAGGTCACCCAGCAGCTGCATGTGGAGGAGCGGAGACGCGAACCCGGTTCAGCAGATTACGAGACTACCGCTCTTAACCACTACACCACACTGGCTCTTAACCACTACACCACACTGGTTACTTCCGGGTTTGCCACTTGCACATGCGCAGAAGCACAAACCACTTTGTGCACGTGCACAGATGTGGCGCTTTGCCCTGTGTCCTTTTCGGCTAGTGGCCGGGGCTCTGGAACGGATTCCGGTCGCAAAACAAGGTACGACTGTAATGGGCTTGTATGTAAGGGGTGTGCTAATAGTCATATAATTCTCTTCAAACCAGCCATTGGTGAGGATATGGACAACCACACTCAGTCTTTGATCTACAGCTATAAATGGCAGAAGATATGGACAAGAAGGGTCAAATTTGCTCAGAAACAATTGGATCAAACAGCAACTATAAAAGGTATGGGGAGGGACTGAAGTAGATATTGCTTGAAGACAATCTCATTCTTGTCTTCTTCTATGACCAAAACGATTATTTCATTTTCAGTAAAAGATTGGTTTCACAGTAGCAAATAAGTTTTGTTTCATCTCACAGCTTTCAAATTTAGTACAAGTATACAGCATTTACAGGCATAGATCACAACCCATAACCGTTAATGACTAAAAGTTATGGAGTTAAATGCACTAACTTCATGCAAAGGTCTAATGACGGGCTCTGTCATTTTGTTATATTAAGTCGAGACCGACTTAAAAAGCATTGCTACAACATCTAGAGACCTATTTCTGCTTTCATATTCCCCACTGCCATTGTGCTGCATATTACTTCACAACATTGCATCTCTGACCCTGCAGAGGTCTGTAACTGTGCAAGAGCAATCACAATTAAGGCATCAATATTATGCTGCTTTGGGAATACCTGTTTTTGATTTGTTAAGATATGACCACTCCTGACTTAACCCAATGCCCTCATTGAAACTCCTGTTGATTGCTGTGAACTACATGAGTGGACCACATGATTAAAACACTTTGTTTGTTGAGTATCTTCTTGATTTGGGTCAATCCTCTTGATTATTTCTTCTAAATATATCATATCGTTCTTGCCTTTCATCTAGATCTACAAGCATTTCTTGTACGGGTGGAGGAGAAATTTGATTCAGTTTCCAATTAAAGGCAAACTTAGCTAGTTCGCAGTTTCCAGAACAATAAAAAAACCAAAACACAGCAATTTTTCAAAATTCGCACTTCTCTGAATTTTGCAATAAGCCACATAATGTGTACAAAAATGTGTATATATGAATGGAAAATGTGCCGATATATGCTAGTGAAAATAACCTACAAAAATGAAGTATAAGAGGAAATGGCTTGAAAATGTGTATATTAGTTAAACTGCATAAAAATATGTTTATTGGGTGAAATTTTCATGGGAATTGTTTTAACAAATTGCTGTGGAGATGTTGAGAACTGAATTTAATATTGGGAAATTGAGAATATGAAAGAATGGAAACTGACACATTTACTCATCCCTAATTTCTTGTCCCTGTTTGTGTTGTGGGGAGTCAGGATGTTCCCAACTGGGTCTCTGACAAGGCCTGGTTCTGGTGCAGGGCGTACTATGACAACACCATGTGTGCTGCACCATCAGCACATGCGCATGAACATTAGGAAGTTAGTGGGTACTCTCAGATTATATCTTCTCAAAAATGTAAAGATGTTCACAAATACTAAGCCAATTCTGAACTGATCTGAATGGAGTGTGGCATTGCACTCACAACCTAATAATGTAGAGTCCTCTGAATTTGTTTCACTGAAAAAAGCAACACAAATATTGATTTCAGACCCAACCGGTGCTGAAATTTGCAGTTCAATTTGGTACCTGGTTCCACTCATAAGTACTGTGGATTTATTGGTCAGTAAACTCTAGTAATGTATAAAGATTACTCCGGTTTCCATTCAGCACATGGGCAAATTGGAATGAATGTCATAGTGTTTTCTTCACTAACGTGAACTCACTTTCTCAACCCCTTAATCAGACTGATAAGTATTTTGTCAGTATTTGCCATCATAGACATGCAGCATTTATTATGAACAGAAGAAATCTTTAGGTGTTTTAGCCACTCTTTGGATAAACAAAAATGACCTTGTCCGGTCTGTAATGCCTTTTCATATACAGGTAGGCAATGCCTTTTGCAGTAATTATGTCATTTATCCTCATAAATATCCTGGGTGGTAGGTCATTAATATTCCTATTCTATAGATAGGAAACTGAGGCTGAGAGTAAATTGCCTGAAACTGCTCTCCAAATCTATGGCTAAGCAAGAGTTTGTATCAGGCCTCATGTCCATGTTCAACATTTTGTCCAGTCCTGGCTGCCTATAAGCTATTTATTCTTTTCTAACAAGACATGTATTTCAGTGAGAAGTAGCCAGTGTTGTTTCTGTATGGAAGTTGGTAATATGGCACCATTCCCTTGAGTTACCCATGTTCAACCTCATATTTGCATCTGGGGAACCCTGAACTGAACAAAATGAAAATCTTCAGCAATGTAATTTAGTACTAGACTTGGCTATTATAGACCATAATTTCTATCTATAATAAACTTACATGTGACTCAATAAGAAATTGCTCTAAATGAAAGCTCTCTGTTTTCCATTAGTTGGAAGTTCTATTTGTTGGAAGCTGCCCAGAGTAGTTGGGGCAACCCAGTCAGATGGGAAGAAGAAGAAGAAGAAGAAGAAGAAGAAGAAGAAGAAGAAGAAGAAGAAGAAGAAGAAGACGACTTCCGTGAATTCTCATTTTGCTTTTTCGCTTGTCAAAACACATAGAAATTAAATTATTTTACCTGCAAATATATCACACTGCAAATGCATAATCATTTTGCCACCTGTCACTCAGTGGCAAAGCTACCTTCTCTGGCACCAGGAGCAGCGTACATCTGGGGGCGTGGCTGGTGCGCATCCCGGGGGTGTGGCGTGCTGCCTGCGGGGTGTGTGGCACTCATGGGGGGGGTGCACGCCAAATACCAAGCGTCTCGGGGATGTGCAGCAAGTGCCCACCCCCACCTTCGTCTACCAGTGCTGTCACTGACCACTGGATTAGCTATAGCAGGGATGGGAAACCTGTGGCCCTGCATATTTTCTTAGAATACATCTCCCATCACCCTTGGTCACTGCCTATGCCGGATGAGGACATCTGTTGGGCCATAGGTTCCCTTTACTTGAACTATTGTCAGGGACCGTGCTGAGGAGGGCTACAATGAGGAGGCATGGTGGTTGCCGCCTCTGCTTCCTGACCCTGAATCTCCCCAGGAGAAGGAGGACAGTATAGATTTAGAAGAGAGGTTTGCAGAGGGGCATAGCTCAGAAGGGAAAAGCTGGGGAATACTGGATGAAGAGCAGCTAGGATAAGAAACACTGGAAGAGAGAGGGATAACAGATTCACGGTCGTTGGGTAGCATGTTCCAGGAGAGCTGAAAAGGTTGCTGAACAGAAAGCACAGCGATTACAAGCTCAGGTTACCAGACGTAGGGGTGATGTGGATTTAGAGGGATGGGAGGTTGTAGCCTTAATGTCAGCTACTCCCCATCCCTGACAGAGGCTGAGAACGCTGGCAAGAAGGAAGAAGAGATTAGTCTGGAATACGGAATTGGACCAGAGGAGGCAGGCTGCTGTAGTAACCTGATCTCCGAGAACAGAGAGCAGGGAAGGGGGGGTCTGAGGGGGAAAACACAGACTGTCAGTTTAAGCTTGGACTCAGAGTCAGGGAAACCGGCAATAGCCTATCCAAAACCTGTAGGCTCGAGAGAGTTTGCAAGAGGTGCAAAAGGGAAAGAAAGCAAAAGGGGGGGGGGGTTGTTGGAGGAGGAAGGGGCAGAGCTCAGTCTTGGCAACTGCAAACTCGGAGGAGGATGCTTAGTGACTGAGCTCCGTAATGATTTGTGTGTTTGAGTAATAAACCTGAGAAAATCACCGGAGTTGTCTCGAGTCTGTGGAAGAGACCCAAGCCAATACAGTTAACTGGAAGCACCACCATTCTTAGAGGGAGACATTTGTTATCCCTCCCTGTGATTATTAAAGAACTCTAACTTGTAAGAAGACTCCAATCACCTTGTTCTGCTTATCTACTGCCAAGGGGGGAAGGAAGCCAATTCCTTGAAGCCTGACAGCTATACTCTGAACTCCATTAATTGGAATGGAAATTCTTTCTTTTCAGCTACTGGATAGCATTTCCATATTTTCTTATCTTAGATCAGGGGTCAGCAACCTTTTTCAGCCGTGGGCTGTTCCACCATCCCTCAGACCATGTGGTGGGCTGGACTATATTTTGAAAACAAATATGAATGAATTCCTATGCCCCACAAATAACCCAGAGATGCGTTTTAAATAAAAGGACACATTCTACTCATGTAAAAACACACTGATCCCCAGACTGTCCATGGGCCGGATTGAGAAGGCGATTGGGCCGCATCCGGCCCCTGGGCCTTAGGTTGCCTACTCCGTCTTATAGCATATACCCAAAACATTTTCCCCAAAGATAACTTCTCCTGCATCAGCATCCCCTAATGACCACTTGCATTTTAAATCAATGCAGTGAGAAATTTCCTTTTGTTTTTTCCTCTCAGTCCAGCCTGTGTACCAGTAATATCATCAAAACAATGCTACGATTACCATCTAATGCATGGCACTATAGAGAACATTGCCAATACTATGGTCCAAGCAGATGTTAGTCTAAGGGAGAAGAGTGGGAGACAGATGAAAGGAGAGGGCAGGATTTGATCAGGGAAATGAGAAAACCAAATTGTGGTAATGTGCTGTGCTGACCATGGTTGAGAAAATTCAGAGAATATTCTATCAAAGAAATGATAGTTTGAGAGCAGAGTATGTTTAAGGTAACTATAAAATATTGCTCAGGTAGGGAGACTGGAGATCCATGAAAGACAAAAGATGAGAGGAAGAAAGGAGAAATTATTCAGGTGCTGCATAGCTTAGCTGTGGAAAGAGGCCCTATTTGTGCCCTATTAATTACTGAGTTATCTTGGAAAACAGAAGAGAAGTTTAATGCCCATAAGGTTCAGAGAAAATATCTGAGGAAAAAGCTCCCTTGGACTTATTCCATGGGGAATGAGTGCAAAGCTCTCTTCCTCCTTGCAGTGGTGGTGCTCAACAATTTTTCTGCCCTGTCCTTGACAGAAAGCCAATCATCAGTGGCACTTGGTTTCAGAGACCATGGGAGGTAGATTGTAATGATATAGGTACCTTAAGTGGGGGGTTTTTCACAGAAAGGTGGGGTAAAAATGCTTTTTTGGGGGGTCAAAGGTACACACACACACACACACACAGAGAGAGAGAGAGAGAGAGAGAGAGAGAGAGAGAGATTGGACTACTTTATGAAATCAAAACCTTCCTCTTCCTATGCAAATTGAGCATCCCAAGGAATGTAGCCATACAAAGAATTACAACAAGCAAACCAAATCCTCTCCCCAGATTCAGATGTCCTCAACCTCCATTTAAAGCTTTCACAAAGGTTGGCCCCAGCTGCAGCAGTTGCATTAGAGGACAACACCCTACACTGTTCACACAAATGCATCCCTAAAAATCTAGATCTAATATGATGCATGGAGTTTAGCCCTCTTGAGGCATTCTACTTGCATATAAAGCCAATAAGAAAGCAGGGATGAGTGTGTTAAGCTCCTCCCCTTTTGCTATCGCTTTCACCCTCTCTGAGTTACGAGGGTGAAATTCTGAAGGGAGGAGCCTTTGGCACTCACAGACTTGGAACCCTTGAAGATCAATTAAGGTTCTAAATTGGGTGGGGAATCTCAGCCAGATGAACGGGGTATAAATCAATCAATTAATTAGCATTAGAGTCTCCACTTCAGAAGTTATTTCGTTCTATGAACCATCCTGAGACCTACGGGTATAGGGCAGTACACTGTATAGAAATTCAATAAATAATAATAAAATAATATTAATTCTCTAACTCATGAAGGAACACGGTGATGGACACACAGTGCTTAGTTTGCTCATCTGAGACATTGCCTTGCCGACAAAGGTCCTTATAGTTAAAGCTATGGTTTTTCCCAGTAGTGATGTATGGAAGTGAGAGCTGGACCATAAAGAAGGCTGATCACCAAAGAATTGATGCTTTTGAATTATGGTGCTGGAGGAGACTCTTGAGAGTCCCATGGACTGCAAGAAGACCATTCTGAAAGAAATCAGCCCTGAGTGCTCACTGGAAGGACAGATTCTGAAGCTGAGGCGCCAATACTTTGGCCACCTCATGAGAAGCGAAGACTCCCTGGAAAAGACCCTGATGTTGGGAAAGATGGAGGGCACAAGGAGAAGGGGACGACAGAGGATGAGATGGTTGGACAGTGTTCTTGAAGCTACCAGCATGAGTTTGAGCAAACTGCGGGAGGCAGTGGAAGACAGGAGTGCCTGGTGTGCTCTGGTCTATGGGGTCACGAAGTCGGACACGACTAAATGACTAAACAACAACAAAAATGCTCTCTATCATGTGTTGGTTTCACACATGAGTAGAATGCCTGAAAGGGGCTTATGAAAATGGCTATGCTGTTACATTCATTTTTACTGGTGTTTAAAGGTTGGCATTAGAGGCAAAAGGAGAAGAGCTGCAATTCCCCCTGTGCCAGTAATTGTTCAGAACACCGTAACAACACAGTCCTTGCCCAAAGATCATAAAATCTAGAATAGACTCACAACAGAGATGTAGAGGACACCAGGAGGGGCACATCTTTAACAGGGACGAGATAGGGCAGCGCAGATAGAACAAATATTAGCCAAAAGATTGTTGTTATTAGGGAGCAGACTAGGCAAAGGACAATTTGGATCAGACAGCTAGCAAAAGTGCCCAGTAGGTGTGCAAGATGATGAGACGATGTTCCAATAGGACTGATGAGAAGCCTTCTAAGTTGCTGTTTCAAATGATGCTTTTATGGTTTAAGTACTTTACAGTCTGAACGGCAGTGTTCCTATTTAAGTCAATTTGAAACCATTTGCAGGGTGAGCTTTTGTTATACAGTGTATGAATTGATTTTCAAAAATCAATATCATATTACCTTCCTTACATGCAGCTGCTTTTAAATCTTTTTTTTTTAAATGAAATTTGGCAAACTATGTATGGATATACAAATTCATGAAAGGGCCTCCTATTTCTGCTTTTGTTACGCAAATGTTTATGTATTCATATACTGAATTCATAATCTGACCCTTCTCCCCAAAGAGAGGCAACACACCCACGTTTAAAATAGATACATATATTCTAAAAGAGTTGAAACATTCTGAAAACAGTTACAGTTAAAAGCATTATTTCATCCTGTGATCTCAGTGTTGCCAGGATCAGTGTTGTTCAGTCACCAAATGCCTGGCTAAACCAGAATGTTTTTAGATTCCTCCTGAAAGTTTATGGTGATGGAGACAGACACACCTCACTAGTGTTGATAGTATTGGAAGTATCCAGTACAGTGATACCTTGGGTTCCGAAGATCCGTACTTAACCTGAAACTGTTCTTAACCTGAAGCACCACTTTAGCTAATGGGGCCTCCCGCTGCTGCCGCGCCGCCACTACGCGATTTCTGTTCTCATCCTGAAGCAAAGTTCTTAACCCGAGGTACTATTTCTGGGTTAGCGGAGTCTGTAACCTGAAGCGTATGTAACCTGAAGCGTATGTAACCCAAGGTACCACTGTACATGATTTTGTTCAGCGCTAGGTAAAAGGTAAAGGTACCTCTGCCCGTACGGGCCAGTCTTGACAGACTCTAGGGTTGTGCGCTCATCTCACTCTATGGGCCGGGAGCCAGCGCTGTCCGCAGACACTTCCGGGTCACGTGGCCAGCGTGACAAGCTGCATCTGGTGAGCCAGCGCAGCACACGGAACGCCGTTTACCTTCCCGTCGGTAAGCGGTCCCTATTTATCTACTTGCACCCGGAGGTGCTTTCGAACTGCTAGGTTGGCAGGCGCGGGGACCGAACGACGGGAGCGCACCCCGCCGCGGGGATTCGAACCGCCGACCATGCGATCGGCAAGTCCTAGGCGCTGAGGTTTTACCCACAGCACCACCCGCGTCCCTATTTGTTCAGCGCTACTTTTCTAAAAAAAGAGGCACCGGAACTCATCATGAATGCCTCCCTTGTTCTCCTATAATGGCAATGGCACCCACCCGAGAGGTGCCATAACTGAGTTCCAATGAGTTCCAAGCCCTGATCTTTGTTATTGACTGAAGACTTTATTTTAGGGTTTATTAAAAAGTTTGATTTAAGAGGACAGTGCTTACAAATTTGCTCAGGCACTGAGAAACACAGACATCATTAAGTTAAGGCACCTGTATTAGCTTCTCCCCATGTATTAGATAACTTTCATAGTCTCACATATTGTGCTTACAATTTTTCCAGCGGTCTTTCAGCCCAGTTTTATTCAGGTTGAAGTTGGGATTAGTGGTACAGTGGTACCTCGGGTTACAGACACTTCAGGTTACAGATGCTTCAGGTTACAGACTCTGCTAACCCAGAAATAGTACCTCAGGTTAAGAACTTTGCTTCAGGATGAGAAATTGTGCGGTGGCGGCGGCGGCAGCGGCAGCAGCGGGAGGCCCCATTAGTTAAAGTGGTACCTCAGGTTAAGAACAGTTTCAGGTTAAGAACGGACCTCCAGAACGAATTAAGTTCTTAACCCGAGGTACCACTATATATAAGTGTTCAATAAAATACATGCTTTGAATTATAAAAAATTTAAAATAATTATAACAGTTTTTAAAATGACAATGAGCCTTTTTCAATGCATACCTTAACTTCCACTTTTGCAAAACTTACCTTGACCTCCTCCTCTCCCCTTCCTCCCCCAAAGTCCCACAAAATGGGGAAGAGGCAAAGGCAGAAGCGGATGCTTCAATTGATTTTTGCATACTCACATAGAGTCAAAACCAAACATCAAGCTCCATTCAGGATAAACACAGGGGTAGTTGTGTGTTCCTAGTTTCCAGCAGATATATAATTCCTCTTAAAAGCTGAAGTTTCATTAACACATCAGAGCTTATTGCTGTTGATAGACATGTCCTCCCTGAATTCGCCCAGGATAAAATATACTTAAATATATTGTAACAATTCCAGAATCATGCAAATGAGTGTTTTATCTTTCTTGGCAATTCTATTGAGTAATAATAATAATAATAATAATAATAATAATAATAATAATAATAATTTATTATTTGTACCCGGCTCATTTGACTGGGTTTCCCCAGCCACTCTGGGCAGCTTCCAACAAAGATTAAAAATACATTAAAATATCACACATTAAAAACTTCCCTAAACAGGGCTGCCTACAGATGTCTTCTAAATGTCAGGTAGTTATCTCTTTGACATCTGGTGGGAGGGCGTTCCACAGGGCGGGTGCCACTACCGAAAAGGCCCTCTGCCTGGTTCCCTGTAACCTCACTTCTCACAGTGAGGGAACTGCCAGAAGGCCCTCTGTGCTGGACCTCAGTGTCCGGGCAGAACAATGGGGATGGAGACACCCCTTCAGGTATAATTGGCCGAGGCCGTTTGAGTGCAAGGCTCTCTTTTGTATTTTGTATTTGTATTTTGGCCAAATACTTCAAAAAACATAAATGCAATTTTTGATATATTTCATAGGTCTGCTGCCCCAATGACTTTTTAAAATATATTTTTTAATCCATTCATTATGCAAAAAAATATAATAAAACATTCAAGTTTGCATAAAGCAATACTCTAGTTTGTGGTCTGCACCTTGTATCATTTATTGGAAACTGCAGGCATCCTTTTTTATACAATTTGGGCAAAACAAAGTTTACAAGAATAATTTAACTGTAGAGCTCGCAGAGCTGAGCAGCTGAAGCATGTTATTAAAATTAGCTTATATTTCATAGCTTGGTACTATAGAAGTTGTTCTTCCACCCCCCTCCCCCAAACACATCCACTTGGGGAAAATCAATTTATTCTTAGCAAAACCAAAAACCATTAGCAAAAACATTTCAATAATTGGAACACGTTTTTCATGTCTTTTCCACAAAATACCTTTGATTAGAAACGGATCGGTTACAAATGGGTAGAAAAAAGTTTTTCACGACAAACATCATTAAGGTTGCATTAAACCAAGGAATGAAAAATGGGCAAAAGGCTTATTAACTAAGTTAAATGAAAGAGGACCTTGAATAACTTTCTGAAGGAAAGTGAAACAACAAAAAGGAATAAATAATAAAGGTAATATTTCTCTCTAAAATCCTTGGAGCTATTGATGAAACAATGCAGAGATTCTTTATGAAAGGGAGAAATAGCAGCCTCTGTGTAGATGAGTGATTTGACATAGCTTGCTCTTATTCCTTCTCATTATGGTCTCTGGACATTGACTAAGCCTCTCCTCCTCCCGGAGGCGAGGGGTTGTGAGCGGGAGCTGATCCCCGCGTCATGCAGGGGGCGTTCTGTCCCCTGCCCTGTCCTCATCGCTGGTGTGCCACGCCTCCCAGTTGGACACCCAATCGGGTGACACTGCGGGGGCGTGGTTTAGCCGCTCAAATGCGGCCGCGCCAGCTCTTCCCGCCATTGCGCTACTGATCGGCAAGGTGTGGCCATCGCCTACCCCTTCAATTATGGGTATTCCATTAAAGGAATCCGGCGGTCGTGGATCCTGTCCGATGCCCTGTGTGGCGGGGGGCCATAGCACAACCCCCGGTGACATCAGGGGAGAGCTTATAGTTGTATTAGCATCAACAGGCTCCCCTTACTGGTGGCTAACCCCTCGTCAGACTCACCCCTCTCCGAGTGGGTGGAGTCAAATTTGGAGTTGTCCAATGCCTAAGCCAATACCTTCTCACATGCTGTAATCAATAAAGTTGTGGCCTTTTCTTGCCCATTAACCTTATATACTGTGTCCACGTATCTTTATTATTCCCAAGCGGGGGGCGGGTCCTCAAAATCACAAAGGGTAAATAATGTGACTACCTGGAGAACATAGGATGCAACTAAATGAGTATTTTTGGTTCTAGTCAGAGACCAGATGGGAACAACATGCACGCCATTTTAAATTTCATGATGGATGAAAAGTGGGATATATAGTGGTACCTTGGTTTGCGAACAGACTGGTTTACATAAGTTTTGGATTACAAATATGGAAGTGTGTGTCCCGGTTTCCGAACTTTTTTTGGATTACAACCCATTTGTTTTTGGATTACGAACAATTTTCTTAGGCCCCATTGGCGAAAGGGCGCCTTGGGTTACAACCTGTTTCGGTTTACGAATGGACCTCCAGAACGGTTGTAAACCAAGGTACCACTGTAAATCTATGGAATAAATCAACTAACCTTTCGCAACATTCCTTTTTTATTAGAACAAGCTTTAACCAGGAATTTCAAAACAAATATAGCCCTTACTTTGAGCAACCTAGGGGAAAGAGGGAAGCAGTCAAATGAAGGAAGAAACTAGATGAGTCACTTCTAAAGGAGTAACCATTATGGTCTTATGCTGAGGTGTAACATGAAAGCACTTGAATATATATATATATATATATATATATATATATATATATATATTTGCTGGGGGGGGGTTCATATACTGGACCTAATTGTTAGCAATATTGATTGCTGCATGATAGGATCAGCCCCTCTGTGACTCTTAACTTTCATGGCACAAAAAAAGACCAGGGTCCCTAATTTCAGGATTCCATTGAGGCAAAGATTGATAACAATTGGAAACTGCCAATTTATCAGCCCCCAAGGAAACAGGTTTCCTCTGACCAGATACAAATACCATTCCAAAGTATAATTTATGACTCAGTAAAATCAATAGACAACACTCAATACCAAATTCACATGACAGACATCACATAGTCAAGATGATTTGAAGGAAAGTTTAAAACTTGTAAACATATAAAGACACTAGCAGGACTGTGTTAAATCTCTCAACGTTTATTAGAAAGAACTTTTTTACAAATGTGTTCAAAGGTTAAAATAATATTGGAAGAATGTAGAAAAGAGATGGTATAAATGTGTGTTTATACAAAAACCAGATGACAAGATGGAGCGAAGTGGAATAGCTCAGTGTGAGCTAAAAATTTATTAAAGGAAATAAGATGTTATTATTATTATATTATATTATATTATATTATATTATATTATATTATATTATATTAACATACATTAATTATATTATTATGTTATATTATATTATTTTAAAAATAGAAAATCAATAAAAATACTTTTTTTAAAAGGAAATAGTTAAAAACACTCATGTTATAAGATTCCTTTGCACATCACATCACATTCTTTTCATGCACATCAATGAGACTCTAATTTTAGACCATATTCATGCCATTTAAGGCCTTACGATATCACTTTTAACAGTCATGGGTTCCCCCAAATAGTTCTGGGAGCTGTAGTTTGTTAAGGATGCTGAGAGTTGCCAAGAGATCCCTATTCCCCTTCCAGAACTACAATTCCCAGAGCAGTTTAACAATCAATCCCTCTTCACTGGGAACTCTGGGAATTGAAGTACGGTCGTACTTCAGAAGTAAAACAGAATCTGTTCCAGAGGTCTGTTTGACTTCTGAAATGTTCGGAAGCCAAGGTGGGACTTCCAATTGGTTTTCAGTTGCACTGGCAGACTGGAAACAATAGTGGAAGCCACACCAGACATTTGGCTTCCAAAAACACATTCGAAAACCGTTACACTCACTTCCGGTTTTTGATCGTTCGGGAGCCAGAATGTTCGACTCCCAAGGCATTCGCGAGCCAAGGTATGACTCTATACAGACACTATTATGGTATACAGTGGCTTTTGAAACTATCCCTTGCTGAATTAAACATAGATTGCTATTTTTCTAGAAAAAGAGGTGCCAGAACTCACCATGAACGCCTCCCTTGTTTTCTTATAATGGCAATGGCGCCCACCTGAGATTTGTCTACTCTCTGCTGGCACAATTGTACCCACAAAAGGCAGTTGGCGCAGAACTTAAAGGGTCCACCACCAGCTCTTAGCTGCATGGGCATTCCTGCATTATTTTTCAAATGACAGGATGTTATTGATGACATCTTGAGAACATCTCAAGGCTAGGCAGCTGGGAGACAGAGCCATGCCTGATTTCTGTTTGACTCCAAGGCTGTGGCCATGTTAAACCAACCATAAAATTGGGGTAGTATAAAATAAAGCAAAACAAAAGGAAAGGAAAGGAAGGAAGGAAGGAAGGAAGGAAGGAAGGAAGGAAGGAAGGAAGGAAGGAAGGAAGGAAGGAAGAAAGAAACTTTTCATGTTCTACAAAAGTGTTATTGTAAGCCCATTGTACTTATTGTGTTATTATAAGCCCATTTTTTAGGGGAAAAATTATATTAAGGGCACTGTAAATGTGCAAACAACATAAACAAGGAGAGGGAGACTAATTAGTAGAAATGAAAACAGACTGAAATGCATTTTCATAATCCATTAAAACTATTCTTATTATTCTCATAAATTCACATTAAACCATTAAAAGTTATCATGTTTCTTTATAGAAAGTCTACTACAAAAAATTAAAATATAATACATCTATGACAAAATATGCTGAACAAAACTGGGTCAAAACCCAACCCAAATATCTGCATGACTGAACAATGTACACAACCACAGTGGTATTGTAGTGGCCTGTACTAATATATCTACAGCTGTATCCTACAATTGTCATTCCATCATTTTAGACTTCTACTGCAAAGAATTCTTCAAAATCCTTCACATCCAAGCATTCTCATTGTCTTGTTCTTAATTTATCTCTTTTATTGCCGATGAGTATTCCCCTCTTCTGGCTCATGATACATAATTCACCTGAAATATTTCCTTGGCATGCCAAATTGTATTTGAAATTCCCCAGTCCGGAGACTAGGTCTGAACTAAGGCTCTGTACTGTCATCTTTTTAATACACACATGTGCTATATTTTATTTTACACACTCCACTAGCTGAAAATGTAAAGATTTCTTGAATGAAGTCTTTGTTGTAAGTCTACAGGCTACATGGCCCAGGGAGGCTGAGGTGATAAATTATAACCGAAGAAAGACTTCGGTTGCAAAGTTCTTTAATAACACATTATATTTGAGCAGTTTGAGTGCTTTTGTAGTTCACATGAGCCTATGTCTTATATTTTACCATCTTCAGACTGACATCTTTCTCATCTCAATTCTTCACCATATAATGCAGCAGTTGCCAGTTGAAAATGGAAAATTAAACACCACACTATATGTATGCAAAATTATGGTGTTATATTGGTTTGGCAATGTGGGCCAGATTCAACCAACCTAGTGTGCTAGCAGAAGCCAGCACAAGTTCCTGTTAGAGCAAGGAGAATTCCCCCATCTACTTCCCTCCATGTGCTCTGCACATCTCCCCCAAATCCACTCCAGGGTGAGTAATAATCAATTAAAATGCAAAAAAAAAAAAAAAGGTTAATAAAGCATTACAAGCAGAAAACACAACTTAGTAAAAACAAACAAACAAATTCTCCTGCTAACACCTCATTTAAGGTAAAGGTAAAGGGACCCCTGACCATTAGGGACCATCATAGCTCTGGCCGACCAATCCCGCTAGCTGGGGTGTGTGGCCGGGACCATTTAAGCCTTGGCGCGAGCGTGGGAACTTCCTTCTGGCTTGGTTTACTAATCTCCCATCCTACCCTCCCTATTTGTAGGTTCTGACACTGGCCTTGCTATGGACATCAGTTGGTCGCTGTTGAGGGGCCTGGTAGGAATATTTCCACTTGGCAAATTGGCTTGGGCCATTTGGTTTTCGCCTACCTCGTAGCAATCATCACAACTTTGTAAAGTTTGGCGGTTAGGCATTGGTTGATCTTGTTTTGGAGTAGGGGAGGTGTGGCCATCACCTGCCCCTCCAATATTAAGGGTATTCTGTTAAAGGAATCCGGGGGTGTGGACCTTGTCCGAAGCCTGGGGAGGGCTAGGCCCATGCCATGACCCCATTAGGAACCCTGGGGAAACTAGAGTTGATTTGCATCGACAGGGCTCCCCCTATTGGTGGTTGACCCTTATAGGACTCCCTGCATGGTGGGCAAGAGTCAGATATAGTCGGGTCAATTCCAGTGCCTAAGCCAATACCACTCACATGCTGTAACCAATAAAGTTGTGGACTAAATTTGCTCAATAACCATTAACCTAATATACTGTGTCCTTGTGTTTTATGTATCAATGGGGGGGGGGGTCTCCATGCAACAGCCTATACCAAAGGTGTCATGGACTTTGAAGACACTCAAACTCAGGACGCAAGGGAGAAACGTTCTAAGAGGGAGGCATGCTTGGCAAATCCACACCATGATCAACTCCCGCCCGGAAACCAATGTCTCCACTGTGGAAAGACATGCAGTTCCAGAATTCGCCTCCACAGTCACTTACGGACTCATTGTTAAAACCGTGTTTATGGAAAACAATCTTACTCGGCTAAGAGTAGTCGCCGAAGAAGAAGAAGAAGTTATTTGCCTCATCTTTTTTTAAAAAAAATAATAATGTGTTGGATCTTATTTTCTGCTGCAATGACTAGATGTGACTTGAGTTATTGATATTTTAAATACACTTGCACATTTTAAAAGTGCAAGTAAGGAAACACAAGCTCTGGCTAGTTCTGTGTATTTGTGAAAATGGGACATAAATTGTGTTTCTCTTCTAACCCATTTTAAGATGCTATATTGTATCCGCCAAGCATTTTCTACTGGCTTAATGTGCTTAGAATACAAACAATGCAGTTTATCAAAACAATTACAGTTCGATAATTAAGAGAGCAGAGTTACAGGAGATTGATTTTTATGAAATATTGTATAGGCTTTTATCTGCTGACCAACTTCTCTCTGAATATAATATTGGGGGAGGGACATACACAATAGCACTGTGAATCTAATGCATGCTGCCTTCCAATAAAAAATTAAAAATCATTTGTTATAAGCTTCAAGCAACAGAATCCAATGTTCATCTTTTAAATGTGAAATTTGTTGCATGTTTAAAACAGAACTGTGTAGCATCATGCGTGTGTTTGTGTGCTCAGGCTCCTTTTGGCCTTTGGAATGTGAGAACAGTTTCCCCTCATTTAAAGCTGAGAATAAAGGAAAGTGGTGGGAAGACAGGCTGGGACATGTATCCCTCTTTGGCCAGCACTGGATGTTGTGGGATCATCTTATTAAATGCAAAATAATAATAATAATAAATTCTTCATTGGTGATATAGGTCCACACAATCTATTTATTTCTTAGACTTGTAATTCCTAGGACTCACCTATACAGCTGCAAATAAAACATTTAAAGTGTGCTGTAAAGTGCAATACACAAATGTGACACTAGATGGTGAAGGTGAGCTATGGCAAATTCAATATATTTTTCAAAACGCATTTTCACAGCGTTTTTTTATATGTGTGTAGATTCCACCCTAATCATGCTGCACATTTTTCTCCTTAGTAAGTCAGTTAGCAAGAGCCTTCTCTCTCTCTCTCTCTCTCTTTTTTTAAAGCCAGGCTATCAGAAACTCTGGAAGTCTAATTTAAAATTATTTCTTTCTGCCACATGTTCATTGCATGGTATTGGCTATATTACTCTGGTACACGCCCATCAGAGGGGTGGCCGACTAGCCATGCCTTACAGCAGAAACGAAGCAATCACTCAGTAGCACTTCAAAGGCTAACAAATGTATTTCTACGTTAGTGTTTGTGGATTGACTCAAATAAAGCATCTGATAAAGTGGACTATAACCCAAGGAAGCTTATGGCATAATAAATAAACTAGTTTAAAATGCTATCACGGAAAGTTGGGTGGCTCAGGCGTGGTCCAGAAGAGAACTAAGTGTGCAGAGCTTGTGTATAGTACAGGAGGAAAAAAATCACCCCCTGTCTGAACCCCCAACCCATGCAAACCTGTCCCAGAAGACAGCCACACATTAGATTTGCCAATGACCTACATGTAAATATTTGTAGGCCTGGAGATCTTGGTTGTATCTCACATTCTCGGTTTTGTCTTTGATTTTTAGGCACCGGTTTTTTCATGATCCCAAACCTGGCCACACGTACCTCCCTCAATTCAAATCAGGGGCAAGCTGACCTGGGAAGGACTCTTAATTATTATTCTTTATTTATCAGTGTTACTTGTTTATCCATTCCACCTTTCCTCCATGCAGTTTGAGGTGATGTACCTGGTCTCCTTTCCCCTGTGTCATCCTCATAACAACCCTGTGAGGCTGAAAGACAATGACTGGCTTAAGGTCGCAAAGTGAACTTTGTACCTGAGTTTTGTTCTAATCTCCGATGTCCTATTTCACTTAATATTCCTCCATCTTATTTCACAATATGGAAAGAAGTTATAGAAATGAATAAGATAATGGAGGGGAACAACCTTTCCCCACAGGTCTGGAGGTTTTTGGGGTCCCTTGTTAACAGGCTCCTTTGAGGCTAATCGATTCAAGCTGCAATCCTGTATATACTGATCAAGGAGCATTTGCCATGAAATTCAGTGGGGCTTAACATGTAGTTATCGTGGCATGAACCTAGGTAAGGTATTTAGGTAAAGGTAAGGGGACCCCTGAGCATTAGGTCCAGTCATGGCCGACTCTGGGGTTGCGGTGCTCATCTTGCTTTATTAGCCGAGGGAGCTGGTGTACAGCTTCTGGGTCATGTGACCAGCATGACTAAGCTGCTTCTGGCGAACCAGAGCAGCGCATGGAAATGCCGTGCACCTTCCCACTGGAGCGGTGCCTATTTATCTACTTGCACTTGACGTGCTTTCGAGCTGCTAGGTTGGCAGGAGCAGGGACTGAGCAACGGGAGCAGGGACCGAGCACCCCATCGCGGGGATTTGAACCACCGACCTTCTGATCGGCAAGTCCTAGGCTCTGTGGTTTAACCCACAGTGCCACCCTCATCCCCTTGGTAAAGTATTTGGTTAGGTGCTAAACAACTAAAAGTGCCCACTGTTCCTTTGCAAAGGATGAAGAAAGGAAAAGAATCAGAACAAGCGGAGGCCACAGAACTTTTCTCGTAGCAGAGAAGCTATGCTTCTAAACCAGAGTCAGACTCTTTTCCTTTTATTTTTGTGCCAATTGGTGAAACTACACTGTGTAAGTCTTCAAAATATATTTGCAAGATATATCCAACTGGATGGGGAGAAAACCAAAACCTGGCCACGCCATCATGGCCTAATTGGCCATGCCCACTAGTAGCAACCGCCACCCTCAGGTCCAGTAATCAACAGCCGCCACACTGTATTTGTAAAAGGCGAATCCCAGGTTATAAGTCAAAGTATCACAGAGATAAGTGAGGAATGCTTACTCGAAGAGAGCCAAGAGATATTATTTTTTTATGTGCAGGAGATTTACATGATCCAATAAAATGAGTATTTCAAAATGAGGAAGCAGTTTCATACTCTGAAGGATGAATAATGAAAAACATTGGATAAGTGATGATTAATAAGCTTCTTCCAAAGCAGAAAGAAGTAAAATATTGTAATGTTTTTCCGATAACCTATAGTGGTGCTGAATCATTGAAATCATGAGAATTATTGATGTCGCTTTTATTGAAATAGCTTAGTTTGTACAAAAATACAGGTTTATATATGATAAGTGGTCCACCTTAGATTATCGGTGGGGAGAAATTCAGCAACTTGTCAAAAGTTGACAAGTTAGAATGCCATAACACAATAAAATATTTGAATGGAAATGACCTTGTAAGTTGATATACTCAAAAGGGGAGGGTATGCGGTTTATTGCCTTCTTTCTATCTCCTTATGTAGGTGACCAAAAAGTTGTTAACATTTTGCTACAAGTTCTGTTTATGAAACTCAGGGCATGTTTATTGCTTTTAACATGGTCCACTGCTGTTTATATTTATAATAGTTGTTAAATATCTAAAATGACATTTAAAATGCTACATTCAGGTTCATTTTTGGATACCTAGGCTTATAAATCCATCTAAGATATCTACTAAGGTCATGCAGGTGTCATAATTAGATATATATCTGTGATGCTTGTCTGCTAATCAAAAATAGGAAGGGCTTCAAGTAAGGTGAACATGTGTAAAATACATTCCAAAAGAATAGCTGTGTTACTCTCGGTTTCCACTTTGCAAAACTGATGGAATAAGGCAGAGGTAGTCCCCATGGTGCTTTATAGATGTTTTGAATTACAACTCCTATCATCCCTAAGCACTGACCATGTTAACTGTGGCCCACAGCATCAAGCAGTGGGGGCGCTACCCCTGAAATAGAGCATTGTCTTCAAATGTAATGCCACAACTAAGCCATTGCCTTAACAAGTAATTGTGGGATTACTAAAGAATTGATGGGTGCATTCATACATAAATTAAGAGCGGGCAAATCAGTCAATCTGCAGTCTAGATTTTAAGTCCATGTCATTTTTGCATACATATGCAAGTGTGTCCCATAGTTTCATTTGATCCAAGTTTTTGGGATTAATTTGCCATCTTTTAAATTTTAAAATCCTCTCAAAATATGCTTCTACTATATTTAAATATTCATGTTATCTCAAATTATTTGAATGTATACACTGAAACCACAAAGAACTAGGTTGCAATATTCAGAAAAGTACAACATCCATTGGCTAGCTATATCCCCAGCACTTAGCGACTAATCTGAGAGCTAAGGATCAATTCATTTCTTCACTGGAATTTTCAAAGACTGAGCTCTTCAAGCATCTCTGGTTAAAATACTGGGAATAAACAAATGAAGGTTGGCTCAGATTTATGAAGGCTCCCAACTGCTGGTTCTAAAGTTAAAATGTCAACAAATCATTTACCCAATGTGTTTCTTGGATACAGTTGTTACCCACTGCCGTAAAGCCATTTTTCAGCAGCAGCCAAACTGATAATGAGATAATTGGGTAAGAAGAAGGAGCACTCTGGAAGCACCACGAATAGGGAAGGGTGTAATGCTGAACACAGGGCCAGAATGGTGGAGAGATCTATCCTGGGACTGGAGATGGATGGCAGCATTGTAGCAAGAAGGACCTGAGCAGCAGAAAAGTAAATGTCACTAGATTGGTCAATATCTGTGGAACAACAACTGACATTACTGAGTACAAGTGTGTGTTTCCCCCCAATCAGTTGTCAGAGAAACAAAGCAGGCCAGTTAAGTTTATTTGGAATAATAGGACATTTATGTATTGTGAGTTGGTTTAAGATTTTGTGGACAAAACTGCTGCTACATCTTTGGAATAGTCCAATGACAATTTCCTGTATGATTGCATTATGGGAACCAGGAGCTCAAATGAATTAAAATGTGAGCAGGGCATTTCTCTTACAGTCTTTTAAATGTAGCCCTGGATACTGGAAACAGATCTTAACCTGGCAAAACACATCACACTCTCTTCTTCAAGATACACATACAGTGGTACCTCGGGTTACGGATGCTTCAGGTTACAGACGCTTCAGGTTACAGCCTCCGCTAACCTGGAAGTAGTACCTCGTGTTAAGAACTTTACCTCAGGATGAGAACAGAAATCGCACGGTGGCGGCGGGAAGCCAAATTAGCTAAAGTGGTACCTCAGGTTAAGAACAGTTTCAGGTTAAGAACAGATTTCCAGAACAAATTAAGTTCTTAACCCAAGGTACCACTGTATCTATATTTTAATGAGGCCATTCTATAATCCTTCCACATAATGACTATATCACCAGTTGTTCTCAAGAACTGATGAAGGGACTAAAACGTAACACCGTCCGTTTCATATATACAAGGGAATAAAAGTGTCATGCAGTTACCTGTTGTCAGTTCTGTTATTCACTCGGCTTGAGGCCAACACCAGGTTGCTCTGAGCCTGTACTTTAACCCCATCTTCGAGATGTGATGGGCCAAACTAATTATTGAAAACATCATTCTGCTAGGAGAGAAGCCAGGAAACTGACAGTCTGTATTAATCTCCCTCTCGATGACAAAAGGACTAGTCGAGCTTCATTTTCTCCATCAGGCAAGACTGATTATTATTATTCTTTCATTATGTAGTTTGTTGAGTTTCATCTTCTGCCAAAAAAATAAAAAAGACAGTGTTGCTGAAGGAACAATTGATTCTCTAGAACAAATGCTGAAGACATTCAGACAAGTATGCTTGGAAATCATCTTTTTTAAAAAAGTGGTCACAGAATCGATTCAGATGTTCCAGAAGGGGGCTTCTGTCCCACATAACATTAAACTATAGTATTTTTATATTGTACACTGCTTTGAGATTTTCAAAACATTAAGCCATCTACAAATGCTTCTAAAAAAAATCAATATGATGACTGTACCATCTCAGATTCTACATTAAAATCTCAGAAAATTAATTTTTTATTAATAAAGAGAAGGATAGGGCAGTTCTCTTCTCTGTCATGCGCAAGGGAAATCAATGACGCTCAAGATGTTTTGAGACTCCAACTCTCACCAGTCTCAACCAGCATTGGCCAATGGTTAGGGATGATGGAAGATGTCATCCAACATCTAGAGCACCACAGTACACCTGTCCTCATTTGTACACTTTCTGCATTTATAACTTAATTCTACAGCCTGGCTATGAGCATGTAGTGGAATTTATTATTATTAATATCATAACCTCTCACAACTGAAATAGAATGCACAATGTAAGGTAAAAGAAAGCAAGCATGTGTTATGTTATGTTTATGCTTAGGAATTATGTCAGTGGGATTTTGATTTTGATTGTGTTTGGTGGGGGGATTTCAAAACAGATTTTCTGAGATCTGGCAATTGTATCTTTATGAAACTATTAAAGGCAAAGGAAATCTATCAACCATTTTATCTCAGGTCCTCTATTCATTGTTCAGCTATGGGTTTGATCAAGTTTAGGTCAATGATGAGTTGCAGCAGACCTGTAGGATGGAAAGGTCATAACAATTTAATGGAGGCTCTCACAGGAAACTGGAAGTCTTCTGGTCTGCATGCTAGTACCCTTGCATAAGCCACTCAAAGGTGTAGAGTGTGGGGAGAAGGTTTTCTCCAAACTCCAGCATGGCTCCATGCTAGACTTTCCTTACCTTAAATATTTTCAGGTAAGGCCTGCTCACTGCATAGACAATGACTAGCCTTGGAATTGCCTGTGCGAAGTTCTGTCTTGTTCTTA